>NC_081542.1:27205489-27241732 GCF_901000735.1 Corylus avellana
TTTGTTGGGTTTTGAATTGCCAAATTCAGTGACAAAATACATTCATCTGCAATCCAGTCAGCAGTGCATACACGAGGTCTTGTGTCAAGAGAAGACCTACAAGATGTGGTTAAGCTTAACCAATCATAATAGAAAACCTATATAATATGGTTAAGTTTAATCAAATCGGAATTCTTTAATTAGAGTTAAAATAGGATTTGATTAAATTTCGTATCCTGCACATGTATCAGTATTCAGACCATAACTTTCGGCTCAAAAATCGGATTGAGGTGAAACCAGCGGCATTGGAAAGCTAACACAAAATTCTACAAATCTTTGTGAAATAAGATTTTCAAAATTCGAAAGTTAGCTATGCCAAAATCGTCTCACAAGATAAGGAAGAAAATTTGGATGAATCCTATTCCAACTAGAACTAGTTTTTCTTCCCATTTCAACTAGTACTAGGTTTTCTTGTAGTCTATATATAGAGAGCTGTTATGCACGAAATTGTAAGGAATTCCACATAAGAATTCCATGTGCTAAGAGAGCGTTTAAGATATTGAGTGTTAGGGTTAGTCTCTCTTAGAGTTAAAGGTTGTGTCTTCATCACAAATCATATACAACCGAAGTCTACCGGAGTTCCGGTAAAGGAGATCAAGTAGAAGGATTGTGCCAGATGTTCTGGAAAGGGCTACTGCGGTAGAAGTCAAGTGGGTCGCTTGTCGTGTACAAGGAAGAGTAAATTGCAAAGGTTTTGTAATTCTTCTTGTATTCCTTATTCTTCTTATAATGGATTGATTTCCTGGGTTTGGCTGCCCCGGAGAGGTTTTACATTTAGAGAGTTCTCTAAATGGTTTCCTCTTCGTAACCAAATATCTGTGTTCTTGATTTTCATTACATATCTGTATTTGGTTGATTATTGATTGTTAGGTCAGATCTTATTCCGCTTACAGGCACATACTATTTAACCTTAATTTACTTACTAAGTCGTAGACTTACCCACTTTTACTTTGCATTAAGTATTAATTTACAAATTGCATTTACAAAGAGTGCAGTAACTAAGGCGCAACTTTAGGGAATACTACGACAAAGTCAAGAGGTTGGCCTCTTATGTGTAAAGCTTTCACCCATTTGATTTGTGGCTCATATTTTCAGCAAGGGTAATATGGTATGTACTATAACTTAAGAATTAAGATCTCATAGTTCTTGAGTACGTTGTAAGGAAAGAATTATTGTATGTATTGTTTTAAAGTTTTAAGGTCAAGGTTTATTTTAGTAACTTTATTGTTTATGAGTTTATCGAATGCTAGCACATTATGAGTTTGTGATTTCATAATAATGGTTGATATAGTGCTCTGGTGATTTTATGTTTCTATGGTGAACATGTGATAGAAGAATAAAATTTTTAATAAAAATATGTTACAATTGCTCCCAATCGCTCTACCTTTAGAACTTGGGGCATTTAAAACCTGATCATTGACAGGTTTCCTCCACGTCTCATGTAAAGAGAACTCATGTCACTTCTTCATACGCCAGAGTATCTTTCCCATACAACAATGTCATAACCAGTTGATCATAGGAAGGGGGAAGCGATGCCAACAGAAGTATTGCTTTATCTTTTTCTCCAATTTTCACTACAAAATTCAATAGATTTGTTAATTAGGTGCTCCAACAGATCTGTATTTTCCTCCATATGTAAACTATATAACTGCTTCTTCATGTACGACTTGTCGAATTCTTCACTACATATAGACTCTCCAATTTCTGCCAAATTGACTTTATTTTTCCTCATTAATCACATGGTGAATGACTTCATCTGACAAATTAAGACGAATCACATTGGTAGCCGCCTTCGCATCCATCTCTTTCCAAAAATACTCAGACCTAAAACCCTAATATACTCAGATTTCACTGTCATTCAATAGAGATTATTCCAAAAAATATTCAAACTATTTTTTTGCTAGGATACGATAACGGCTGGTTTCTCTATTTTTCTCTCTTCCACAATGGCACCATTTCTTTCTCTCTTGTTTATCTCTCAAAAATCAAGAAGAAAACACATAACACGCACACTGTTTCTCTAGTGCGGCGCTTGCTGCCCTTTTAGTGCAATTCATAAGGCCGGACTATGGTATGTCCTTTTATAAGAACTACAAGTCAGTGGAAAAGAGACTTATTTCTATTAGAAGTCTAAGAACTACAAGTCGGTGCAAAAGAGACTTAGAGTCTGTTTGGGATTGCGTTTGAGAAATAGAGCTTTTGGATGTAAAGCTTTTGTCTATGAGCTTTTGTCTAAAGCACTTCTACTGAAAGTTGTTTACATATTTGGTAACTACATGTCTTAAGTACTTTTTTGAATTTATTGATATTTGATAACAAAACTAAAAAGATGCTTTTAGTTGCAAAAATAACAATAAATGACATGTAATGTTATTGGTGTTTTACATTTTATTAATGTTAACGTTAAATACAAAACCATAATAATAGTATAAAAAATAAAGAAACATGAATGTGCAATAATAAACACAGTTATATCATTAAAATAAGAATATATAATATGTCAAAACATTCAATGAGATCCTTACAACATTTTAAAGAGTTTATATGATTAGAACTTAACATCATTTTCAATGAAGTTATGAATAGGCGTCACAACGATTTTCACTTATTTATTGTAAAATAAAAAAAAATTCGGCATGCTATGCACGTTGTTGGAGAAAGAAATAGAAAAAAAAAAAAATCTAAAGACAAATAATATAGTAAAAAAAAAAAAAAAAAAAAAAAAAAGGGGGTAAAATAAGTAACCAAGAAAACAAATATGTTCTAGTAACAATTAAAAATAAAAATAAAAATTGAAGGAAAAATCTGACAAACCCATGTCTAGACCACGTCTCTTTGCTGAAATTTCAAATACCAAGGAATAAAGTATTATATTGGATTATGGATAGAGCAAAAGCTGAAATTTCAAATACCAAGGAATAAAGTATTATTTTCGATTATTAAGGTATATAGCTCAACCAGAAATCCAAGATAGAGGCAGATTAAAAAAAAAAAAATCAGTGGGTTGTCTCCTCTCCCAAGACCTCTCTGCCTCTCCAAAACCAAAAACCACAAACAACTTATTCCTACATATTCAGAAGATCAATGTGGAGGCTGAAGATTGCAGAGGGTAGTAATGGCAATGAGTCTTTCCTCTTTACCACAAACAACTTCGTGGGGAGACAAACATGGGAGTTTGACGCCGATGCCGGTACACCTGAGGAGCGAGCCGAGGTTGAAGACGCCCGTCTTAATTATTACAACAACCGCCATAACATCAAGCCCTGCAGCGACCTCCTATGGCGAACGCAGGCATTTCCATCTTCTTCTCTCATCATTCGTTTTAAGCCCATATATATCCTCTAGTAACGTCATAAGACAAATTCAGATATTTTCTATATATGTATATAAAATATATAACTATCATGCATACGGTAGGATTTCACAAGCGGTTATGGTCAGTGGTTATTAGCTCTAACTGCAACTGTTAAGTTATGAATTTTTAATAACCACAACCAACTAGGCGGTTAACGGTTATTCAAACCAATAACTGGCGATTTTATAACTTTTTTTATTTTCTTTTATATGGGCTTTCGGTCTTTTTAACTGTTTTGGGTCATTATTAAGCTTATTTTTTGGAGTTATTTTAAATGTTTTGGGCTAAAGTGTTCCCAAAAAAATGAAAAGAACATGTTTTTTTGGACAGGCAATACTTTTGAATTAAGCGTAACCCAAAACATTATATACCACATTATATTTCACATACATATAATTATATACGGCCAAAACGGCGTCGTTTTGAGTGTTATATTTTATATATATATATATATATATATATATTAAATGTACACAAGGTCGCCTTTTTGTTAAAAAAATGAAAATTCAAAAAATAAATAAAAAAAAACATTACGCATATTCAAAACAAGAATTACTACAACCTTTAAGTTTGTTCGTCAAAAGATGTCCTCTTTTGTAACATTTCTATGATATGTAATGCAGTTTTTAAGAGAGAAAAATTTCCAACAGACAATTCCCCAAGTGAAGCTTGAGGATGGTGAGGAAATTACATATGAAACTGTCACAACCACGTTAAGGAGAGCCACCCACTTCTTTTCAGCTTTGCAGGCCACCGACGGCCATTGGCCTTCTGAAATTTCTGGCATATCATTTTCCCTTCCTCCATTTGTAAGTTAATTCTCTTCATCTCTGTCATTCACCATCAACATCTCTTTATTGAACATTAATGGAGAACTCTCTCTCTCTCTCTCTCTCTCTCATGGTTTTGTTCAAATTTATTATAATGACTTGTTTACATGGGTATTTACTATAATGACTTGTTTACGTACATGGGTATTTAGTTACTACAATAGATGTTTTTAGCTTCCAACATTCTATTCACTCATTTACAATAGATGTTTTGTTCAAATTGTATTGTCAAGAAAGAGGTGCAACATAAACTTGTGAAGACTCATGACCAAGTTGTTGATAGTTTCACAAAGCCCCTCGGCTATGACAATTTTAAGAGAAATGATATAGTGCAATAAAAAGACCATTTTTTGTCCATAAAAGTCTTATGTGATAAGAGGTCATAGGCTTCATTTATAGTTGCTGTGGCCCTACCCGCTGATAGACCTATGGCCTCTTGCCACCTAAGACTTTTATGGGCCAAAAATGATTTTTTTATTGCACTATAGCATATTTAATGAGCTGCACACTCTACTTTGACTCATTGGAAATTAAAGTCTTGTTTGATATGCGTAATGAGTATTCTATTAGGAAAATAAATAGTTATTACTGAGAATAGAGGAGGATGAAATGAAATAGTTATTTCTATTCCTTAATTTCGTAAAAATGCATATGCTCTAATTGTAATTGAACTAAAATTACAAAAAATAAAACCCACATTATATTTTATTTTTTAAAAACTCAAATGTAAACCTAAGTATGGATAGTCGGCCACCCACTGCAATAGGCTAGTAGCCGGGGGTGCTTGCACCATCCGTGGAGCGAGTGGTGCGACCACCTTCGATAAGCATTCAGGGTAAAAAAAATCAAGATAATATTAATATTCTGAAGAAGGTGCTCAATGTTTTTGCGTAGTAGCTATGTCACTTCATTTTACTTTACATATTTCTCCTTGGCCAAAAAAAAAAAAGAAAACTAGGTTCATTTAATTCCAACCAAATCTTTGAATTGTTTAAGTCACAAATATTTTACACTGCAATTGACTGGAATTGACATTGCGTTTATCTAGTTGATGCAATTTCTAACTGCTATTAAATTTTTGGAAAAATCAAAATGCAGATCATTTGTCTATACATTACAGGGCATCTTAATACTATATTCACTACAGAACATCGCAAAGAAATCCTTCGATATATATACAATCATCAGGTACATATTATTTTCTTAATTATATGATTTTAATTTTTATTTATTTATTTAAAAAGGTACTCTAATTAATTAATTTTGTAAATTACAGAACAAAGATGGTGGATGGGGATTACATATAGTGAGTCATAGTAGTATGTATGCTACAACTTTGCACTACATTAGCATGCGTATACTTGGAGAAGAAGGTGATGGTGGTGAGGGTGACGCTTGTGCGAGAGCACGAAAGTGGATTCTCGACCATGGTGGTGTAACACATATACTATCTTGGGGAACGATTTGGCTTTCGGTACTATACAATTTCCTTTAAGATACGTTGCTATTATATCTAAATAATATTAAAGAAGTTAACTTTAATATTGTTTATAAAATTTTAATAAAAAACATTCTTAATAAATGCTTAGCAAAAAATAAAAGATTATGTAACAAATTTGTGTATTGGTAAATAGAAAACATGCTATTCTCTTTTAGGAAATGCTAGGTGTTCTCTTATTGTTCTCCTCGTGTCCTCCTAGTCCTGGGAAGATATAAATTTTTAAAAACCAAGTGAGAGAAATAAGTGACACTTTATTATTATTATTATTATTTATTATTATTTTTTTAGAAAATAATATCTATCTAGGATTAGAAAGACATGAGGAAAACACTAGGAGACCAAAAAATTAGGATACTAAAAAAGGACAAAATGGATAAAAGATGAAAACCAAACATTTTTTCTTATAAATTATATACGCATTTTAGGAAGAGAACATTAAAGTGACATTAACCTATTCTCTTAAAAGTTTCAGCTTATATATATATATATATATATATATATGAAAATAATATGTGTTCTCCTAATGTTTTCCTAGCGTCCTCCTAGTCATAAGTGGATATTATTATTTGGATAGAGTTTTCTTTCAAACTGGGTTGTTGGAATTTCCTTCAACCTACTCTATAAAAGCGACATGTGTCCATTTTTTTAATAATATGTGATATGCACATGAGTTTTTAATAAGATTTATTTCAATTTTGTCCCTGCTATTAAAAAAGTATGTGTTTTTCACATGTTTAAGGGACACATGTCGCTCTTATAGATTAGGTTGAAGAAAATTCCTCCAACCCAATTTGGAGGAAAACTCTGTTCTTATTATTTTTATATATATTTGAATCAAGCAGTTAATTAGTAGTATTGGCTTGGAATGACAATTCATTTTTGTGCAGATACTTGGTGTGTATGAATGGTCTGGATGCAATCCGATTCCTCCAGAGTTTTGGATGTTTCATCCTTTTCTTCCGATTGATCCTGGTATGCACCATTCCCTTTTCTTTCTCAATTTCTTAGTTCATAGGATCTATTTCAATAGACGTAACAGGCTGAAGATGTTGGTTAATTAGGATAAATCAAAAGTTTCAATTAAACATTCCAACAAGAGAGAATAAACCAAGCTGCTTATTTTATTCTGAAACTCGATACTTGGAAGTCAACGGATTCCCTGTTTTCTTATTTTTCTTTATGCGAAATAATTTAGATGAATTGAATTTTTTGCCATAAAAAAAATCTCTCACAGCCGATTGAGCTACCTCTTTATAGGACTTTTTGAAATATTTCTTTATGAGTATTAATAATAATTCCACTCATTTGAATTTGATATACGTACACAAAAATCTTAATTTCATTAAGAAATATTCTTTATTTTGTCAAATAAAATTACTAATTCAGTACTCAATAATCAATCCAATTTTTAAAATTGGATTCGGATAGGATATATATATCCTACAAAAACACCAGCAGAAAAACAATATAAATTAAACCAATCCTCCTGTACTCAGAGAATATCTCTAGTACTATACAAATCCCAGACAAAAGAACAACAAAAAACTAACATACCAAATCAGCACAAATCCAAAAACCAAAGCTGCAGCAAGGCAGGGACACAAAACAACCAGAAACCTAGAAATCATCACTAGCTAAGATAGTAAACTCAGGAAATTAATGGTGTAATGTTAGATAATACACCATCATTTCACCTCTATCCCACTACTGCACGAAACACACCATTTCACTAGGCCGATGTGTTAGTGCCTATCAGCTATTGGATTGACTCTAGTTTTTTTTTAAAAAAAAAATTAAAAATTAAAAATTAAAAGTTGATAGCTACTGCCATATCAGCCTAGTGAGATGGGATAAAGGTGTAGTATTTGGCACTACTCTGGTTACTAGTGTTGGTTAAATTGATAATTGTTGAGGTTCAACAATGTCGCTGCTCTACTCACTTGGACGGCTCTTAAATACCTTGCGGGGTGCAATTTTGAATGCCATAAAACGATTTGGTTTCCCTCACTAGACATCAATTGGTTTTCAGATGAGATGGTCAAAGGCCCGATCCAACAAATGGTATCAAAGCCAGGGTCATAGATTTGAGTCGCAAGAGCACCATGTTGAGAGAAGGATTGTTGAGGTTCAACAATGACGCTGCTCTGCTCACTTGGACGGCTCTTAGATACGTACCTTGCGGGGTGCGATTTCGAATGCCATAAAAGGATTTGGCTTCCCTCAATGGACACCTATTGGTTTTCAGATGAAATGGTCAAAGGCTCGATCCAACAATAATAATTGAAGAGTAGTGCTAGAAAATACATTTTTATTTCAAAACTATTCTATGATGCTGATGTGGCAGTTTCAACTAACTATTGGATCATTATTAAAATAAATAAATAAAATTTAAAGATTGGTTAAAACTATCATGTCAGCATTGTGAAATAAAAATGTGATATCTAATATTACTCATAGTTAAATAAAAAATTTACAAAGATAATGGAATAGAAAATTCGAGTACTCCAATTTATATTAATTGTGGTCCACTATTACGAAAGTAAGGAGTTAACAATATTCATTGTTGAGTGAACCTCTTCGTTACAAATGAAATTAAAAGAATTCATTTCATGGTCAAGATTTAAAGTTGATGGATCTAATTATGTCAATATTGTATAGATGCACGTTTTAAAAAAAAATGAAATAATGTTACCTCATGTAAAACATTAGATGAATTAACTTTAAATCTTGACCATGAAATACTATTTATTTCAAATGAAATTGAGATGATCATTTGTTGTGGGTGCACTTGTGAGGTTTGTATCTCACGTTGAGAAAATATAAAGATAGTGAGTGGTTAATATACCTAAATATACCAAAAAATATTATCTTAGGCTTTGGGTTAGAAATGGTGTCCTATTATGCATATTAATTTACTATTTGTTGACTCCCTTGATAATTCTCTTCCTAACAATTGATATCAGAGCCATAGTTATCTTTCGCTGCTAAAATGAGTGTTAATTGGTTGACTTCGGTAAAAGGGTACGATGGCCCGCTGTTTACTCATGACACTCTTAGATTTGTAAATGACTCACATGCAAGGTGAAGTTAGGTCAATGTGAAAGAGACTTACAAGTGAGGAGGAGATTTGTTGTAAGTATGGTGTCTCACATTTCTAAAGTATAAACAAAGTGAGTAGTTAATATACCTAACTGGGCCCAAGCCCAAAAACTTAGATTTTTGGTCTAGAGTTTTGTCCAAATATATATATATATTCTATGTAGATTCCTAGTTAAATATGGTATCAGAGCCATGGTTAGTTTTCATTATTGGGAAAAATACAAAATCAGTCCTTGTAGTTTACTTGATTTGCAATTAACTCCTTTTAGTATCAAAATGAACTCAAAGGTTCCCTAAGGTATGCCAAAAAAATAATTTAATCCCTATACAGTCAAATTCCGTTCACTGACTTAACGGACTATGATAACATGAAATGCTAGAACCAATAAAATTGTGATACTTGTCATATTTAAATCAGTGTTACACTAACAGAATCTGTTAAATTAGTTGACAGAATTTGACTGTAGGGACTAAATTATTTTTTTGGCATACTTCGGAGACCTTTGAGTTCATTTTGATACCACAATGACTTAATTGTAAATCAGGTAAACCATAAGAACTAATTTTTCATTTTTCCCTTCATTATTTGTACGAGTATTTTGGTTTGACACGTTCGAATTGGCTCCTGTAAAAGAGTGTGTGGCAGCTATTGGAGTATGCGTGATACTCTAGTGTAAAGGACTCGCACACGAGGGGAAGTTGGGTCAATGCAGAAAAGAGTCACAAGTGATGGGGAGATTTGTTAGAAGTGTATTTGTAATGATTATTTCCCACATTGAGAAAATATAAAGATAGTTAATGGTTAATACACCTAAGTACATCTAAGCTCATTAGCTTAGATTTTTGGACTAAAAATTGTGTCCTAATATGTATATTAAATTACTCTTTGTTAGTCCCTAAGAAATAGTTCAATCAACTAGGACCATGCCTCATAAAGTGAAAGCCACTAGTTCGAATCATTCCCCCTACCCTTTGTGTGGACATCTCAAAAAATAAAAAATAAAAATAAAAATAAAAAACTTACTCTTTGTTGATTTCCTTGATAATTCTCTCCCTCGCATCCTTCTCCATTAATCAAATGTCTAGGAGTTACAGGTACTAATTGTTGGGTCAAATTTGTGGAATTAAATAGCTAGTCCATTTAGTGGGTCAGTGGCCTGTCAAAATCTAAATTAAAAAATGGCAAGTAAATTTAAGCTATATATTAACTCAGACACAATTAGTCGTCAACCTTCCATATTGTTACCTTACTAATACACCTGGGTTGAATCGTTTCTACATGACACACTTAAATGAAAACAAAATCTCTATTCTTATCAATGTGGCCATGTGGGAATTAGATAACTCCTCATTAATTAACTCATCAAACTCTCATCAATTTTCATTCAATTAACCCAATTATTTTCATTATTATTACCCAAATTTAATCAAATATTACTAATATCAAAATGTACCAAGAACTAGCAACCTTTTACTTTCCCCCTTTTGGTATTGGAAATTTGCTCATACTAAAATAGCCTTTCTGATTGTTAATTAGCATTAATTCCCTTTCTTATATATATATGCAGCAAAATTGTGGTGCCATATACGGATGCATTATTTACCTATGTCATATTTGTACGGAAAGAGGTTTGTTGGCCCCACAACACCTCTCATTTTACAATTGAGAGAAGAGCTCTACATTCAACCATATGATAGTATTAATTGGAGGAAAGCAAGACACTTATGTGCGAAGGTGAGTTCATCTGATTTTTCTTTCTCATTAAGAAAGCATTGCATACCATTTTTCTAATTAAAAGGGTAGGAGGGGACAACCAACTATGGCTACCCAACGTAAGGGTGACCATGGTAATATCTGTCCACTAAGAACAGGTCATGATAGGCCTAGACAGTGAAAATCATAGGTAATCCCTCAAAAGTAATTGAGCCATAACCTGACGGCTCTGACCCAACGCTACCAGGACATTAGTGGAACACAAGACGGATAATATTAATGAGGTTTTGGTGAGACTGGTAAGTGATTCTTTCTTGTGGAGAGTGGAGAGTCGAATCAACACCCTAGTACTTGCCCAATCTCATGCGGATTACCTTGAGACCACTTAACCACTGCTACTTGTGGTGCCTTGCATACCATTAATTATACAACATGTTAGAATATAATCAGAATATATTCTGATTATATTCTGATAATCACCATAATTGCTGATTTGATATATTTTCCCTGTATATACATTGATATTATTCTATAATATTGTACATTAATTTCGTGATTATATTTCTTATTCTGTCTGGCCTTATTCAACTATAAATAGGCCTCATTGTATACAGTTCTAAACACACAGAAATACAATATTCAGTTTATCCCTATATTCTCTAGTTTTCTTTAAGTTATTTTAACATGGTATCAGAGCCAAGTTTTGGCCTTGTCTAGAGAAGTAGGAAGTCAGTCCGTTCAAAAGCTTTTTCGATCTTGTTTTGGTATAATTATTAGACCAACAGGCTCAAAAAGGTCTGATATATCCTGTGGAGTTATCAGATCAACGTTCTGAAGTTCAACGCGCTCTCACGCACCGCCTGAAGTTTCTGTGTCACTATTCACGCGCCTCACGCGCCGCCCCAGTCAGCCGTTCTCAGAAAATTCCGCCAGAATCGTGATCGGAGGCTACCGATCTGTCGAACCAACTGAAGCACGAGCCACCCAGAGCTGCCACGTGCCGCCACGTGCCGTCACGCGCCGCCTCCTTTGTAAGTCATTTTTTGAGCTCACCTATTTACTCTACAACCGGTCACACCAAATTTTTCTCTGATTTTTTGAGCTTACACACCTATTATACACTCAGCCACACCAGATCTCAGCCTTTTAACGAAGCCTATATTCCTTATTATATACTCAGCCACACCAAATCCTAACCCTTTAAAACAAGCTCATATCCCCTATCATACACTCAGCCACACCAGATTCAACTCTCTCACCAGGCTCACAGAACCTATCCTACACCCAACCACACCGGATTATATCCCGGAAAAAAAAAAATGGCTGTACCTCCTACCACTCTCCCAAACACCAAAGATATTACCCAACCTATTCCTACCATTCTCGATGGCTCCAATTACCTGGCTTGGTCTCAAAATATGAGTAGGTGGCTCAAAGGACATTGTCTCTGGGAGTATGTTTCTGGTGAAGAATCTAAGCCTCTTGCTGGAAAAGAGGAACCTGCTGCGGCTTTCTCTACCCGCCTCCGCACATGGAAAAGTATCCATTACAGGATTATTTCTTGGTTCTCCAACACTTGTGTTGTCTCCATCAGCATGACATTTGGCAATCTTGACAATGCCAAAGATGTTTGGGACATGTTAGCTCAGCGCTACAGCACTACTGATCTTGCTCAGCGGTTTCAAATTGTGACCAAGCTCCATCATATGCGCTAGGAACCAGGTCAGAGTATTACTGATTTTTATTCACAAATGACTTGTCTTTGGAATCAATTAGCACTATGTGAGCCAAAGTGGAGGGATAAGGTTGATGCCTCTGAGTACATCGCTTTTCGCGATAGCATGCGCCTAGCCGAGTTTCTTGCGGCAATTCGAGATGAGTTTGAGCATACTCGAGCTTCTCTTCTTCACCGCTCACCACTGCCATCTTTGGAGAGTGCTCTTAGTGAACTTGTTTCAGAAGAGACTCGATTCTCTACTATGAAGTTACACACCTCTGAGATGGTCATGGCCACTGCATCCCGCAATGCGCGTGCTCCTAATTCTATTCCTGCCGGGTCTTCCTCATCCAATCGGAACATCCAGTGCCACTATTGTCAGAAGTTTGGCCACAGATATAGTGAATGCAGGAAAAGACTTTCTCGTGGGAATCATCGAGCTCCTAGTCATAAGGCTGCTGCGGTCACTCATACTGATACATCAGATATGCCTTACACCGATATTGCACCCCAACCCAGTACTCTTTCTCCTGCAGAAATCGAAGCTCTCATTCATCAGGTTTTATCTAAGTCCAATCTTAATACCGCCATGTCCACCACACTAGGTAATTCCTCTTGGTATATTGATTCTGCTTGTTGTAATCACATGACACCGAATTCTTCCATATTTTCTGCAAAATCTGTGTTACCTAGGCCTACCACCATTTACACTGCTAATGGTTCCCATCTTGCTGTTAGTCATGTCGGGTCTGTTTCTACTAATCAAGTATCTGTGTCTGATACATACTTGGTGTCTAATCTCTCGTTAAATCTTTTATCTGTTGGCCAACTTTGTGAACTTGGCTTAGAATTGCACTTTTCTAATCGAGGTTGTGATGTGCAGGATCCACAGACGGGACAGCTAATTGGGACCGCCCGTAAGATTGGACGTCTGTTTGAGCTTTCATCACTCCATCTTCCTCCTGCTATGTCAGCTGCCACTTCATCTCGGTCTTCCTCTACCACCCTCAGTTTATGGCACTCTCGTTTAGGACATACATCTATTTCTCGTATTCGTTCTTTAGCTACAAGTGGTCAATTAGGGTCTGTTGAGTCTGAGTCATTTGATTGTGTTGCGTGTCAACTTGGAAAACAAAGTGCTTTACCTTTTAATAATAGTGCATCTGTTTCTTTTGCTCCTTTTGATTTGGTGCATTCTGATGTATGGGGCCCTGCGCCTATTCCCACCATGGGTGGATCCCGCTATTTTGTCATTTTTGTGGATGATTTTTCTCGATACACATGGCTTTATCTTTTACAAAATCGGTCTGAACTTCCGAAAATTTACTCTGAATTTCAACGGATGATTCAAACCCAATTTTCTCTAAACATAAAAAATTTTCGTTCTGATAATGCAATGGAATATCGTGAATCTACCTTCCTTACTACCCTCAAACAAAATGGTACTCTTCCCCATCGCTCATGCCCAAATACTTCTCAACAAAATGGTCAAGCTGAACGTAAACACAGGCACATCTTAGACACTGTTAGGGCTTTGCTCCTATCTGCTTCTATCCCTGAACACTTTTGGGGAGAAGCCGCTCTTACCGCTGTTTATACCATTAATAGGGTCCCATCTCCCACTACCTTAAATAAGTCCCCCTATGAACTTTGTATGGATCTCCTCCTGATTACCAATCTCTCCGCATCTTTGGTTGTGTCTGTTTCGTGCTCCTTCCACCCCATGAACGAACAAAATTAGAACCTCGTTCTCGTCTATGTTGTTTTCTTGGGTATGGCATTGAACACAAAAGATATCGTTGTTATGATCCTATTTCCAAACGGCTCCGCATCTCGCGGCAAGTCACTTTTTGGGAACATAGGCTATTTAGTGATATGGAGTCTTTTCCTACTCGTCCCTCTAGTTCTTCTCCTATCTTCACTAATGTCTCGGTGGATTTGCTCCCCGACACTACTGATCTTGATGCAGGGATGACAAGCTCTCCAGACGACATTCCGATGGTCGACCCCAATGACTCTGCCCTGCCTGTTGATCCATCTACTCTTGAGACCGCCCCCTCTATCCCTCGTCGTTCTACTCGGGTAACATCTCTTCCTTCCCATCTTCATGATTATCACTGTTATTCTGCTCTTGCTACTCTCCATGAACCTCACTCATTCCGTGAGGCTCATGCTAACCCTCTTTGGCATAATGCTATGTCAGAAGAACTTAATGCCCTTTCCAAAACCCATACTTGGGACTTAGTTGATTTACCTCCAGGCAAAACTGCGGTAGGGTGCAAGTGGGTATACAAGATTAAGACAAAATCTAATGGGTCTATTGAGCGATACAAGGCACGTCTTGTGGCAAAAGGGTTCAATCAGGAGTATGGTATTGACTATATATGAGGAGACTTTTGCACCAGTGGCTCGTCTTACTTCTGTTCGATCACTCCTTGCTGTGGCTTCTGTGCGTCGTTGGGATCTTTTTCAAATGGATGTGAAAAACGCATTTCTTAATGGTGATCTTAGTGAAGAAGTTTATATGCAGCCTCCTCCTGGGTACGATCATCCGCCACACAAGGTTTACCGACTTCCCCGGGCATTGTACGGTCTGAAACAGGCTCCACGGGCTTGGTTTGCCAAATTCAGTTCCACTATTGCGCAGATTGGGTTTGTTTCTAGCCCCTATGACTCTGCTCTTTTTATCCGGCGATCTGATGCTGGTCTCATTCTCCTCTTACTATATGTTGATGATATGATTATTACTGGAGATGATACTGTTGGTATTCGTAACCTTCAACAGTTTTTAAGCCAACAATTTGAGATGAAGGATTTGGGTTTTCTCAGCTACTTTCTTGGATTGGAAGTGTCTTCTGATCCAAATGGTTACTATCTCTCTCAAGCCAAGTATGCTTCAGATCTCCTCTCACGAGCTGGCCTTACTGATTGCAAAATTGTTGATAGCCCTCTAGAGACAAATGTCAAACTTCGTGCCACTGATGGTGAGCTACTTTCTGATGCCACTCTCTATCGACAGTTAGTTGGCAGTCTCATCTATCTTACTGTGACACGACCGGATCTTGCCTATGCAGTCCACCTTGTTAGTCAGTTTATGACAGCGCCACGCTCAGTTCATTATGCGGCTGTTCTTCGCATCCTTCGCTACGTGAAGGGCACCTTGTTTCATGGTTTGCATTTCTCTTCTCACTCATCATTAGACTTACATGTATATTCAGATGCTGATTGGGCAGGTGATCCCACTGATCGTCGTTCCACCACGGGTTATTGTTTCTTACTTGGTGATTCTCTCATCTCTTAGCGTAGCAAGAAACAATCTGTTGTTGCCCGCTCTAGCACCGAAGCTGAGTATCGTGCTCTTGCTGACACCACTTCTGAGCTCCTCTGGCTTCGCTAGCTCCTACATGATATGGGTGTTTTTCAGACCTCCAGTTCTCCTATCTTTTGTGACAATCGAAGTGCGATTCAAATTGCGCATAATGATGTATTTCATGAACGTACTAAACACATTGAGATCGACTGTCATTTTGTGCGCCATCATCTTTTACAGGGAACTCTTCGTCTCTGTCCCATTGCTTCTGCTGATCAGTTGGCCGATGTGTTCACCAAAGCACATCCACCTGGACGGTTCCATGATCTTGTTTCCAAACTCAAGTTGGCATCTACATTACCACCTTGAGTTTGAGGGGGGATGTTAGAATATAATCAGAATATATTCTGATTATATTCTGATAATCACCATAATTGCTGATTTAATATATTTTCCCTGTATATACATTGATATTATTCTGTAATATTGTACATTAATTTCGTGATTATATTTCCTATTCTGTCTGGCCTTATTCAACTATAAATAGGCCTCATTGTATACAGTTCTAAACACACAGAAATACAATATTCAGTTTATCCCTATATTTTCTAGTTTTCTTTAAGTTATTTTAACACAACATATTCATGATCTTTAAAAATTTAATTACCTATATACAAGAAAATGATTATGTGAAATTGTTGTTGTACGCAGGAGGATCTCTATTATTCTAAAACATGGATGCAAGATTTACTTTGGGATAGTCTTTACATAATCATTGAGCCCGTTCTTACTTGTTGGCCTTTTAACAAGTTGAGAAATAAGGCTCTTCAAGTAGCGATGAAATACATTCATTATGAAGATGAGAATAGTCGGTATCTTACCATTGCAGGGGGGGTAAAGGTAACAATATTTTTATATATATAAAAGGAAGATAAGAGTTATGAAGAATATTTGATCCAATTTTATATATATATATATATATATATATATATATATATATAATTGGATCAAATATACTCCTTAAATTTGAGACTCTTATGCAACTTCAATTGAACAGCCATTATTGATGCTCGCTTGTTGGGTGGAAGATCCACATGGGGATTCCTTTAAGAAGCATCTTGCTAGGATCGATGATTTCTTATGGATTGCAGAAGATGGATTGAAGATGGTTAGTAAATATTATTGACAAATTGTAGTTCTATTTCTTCTTTCATTCGTTAAAAAATCATTCTTTCAATTAACTCTTGATAACATTTTAAATTTTTGTTTGAAATTATGCAGACTTCTGCTGGCCAGGTTTGGGATGCTTGCTTTGCCATCCAAGCTTTGCTCGCTACTAATCTCAGTGATGAAATCGGACTAACACTAATGAAAGGACACGACTTTTTAAAGAAATCCCAGGTTTTTTCACATGATTATTTTTAAAATACATACATATGTATCTATATGCATATAAATATAGGCGTTAATTGTTAATCCACCTTAAAATTTGGGAAGGTCAAGGATAATCCTTCTGGCGACTTCATAAGCATGTTTCGTCACATTTCTAAAGGAGGGTGGGCTTTCTCTGAGCAAGATCAAGGTTGGCAAGTTTCTGATTGCACTGCAGAAGCTTTAAAGGTGACTAATTAATTAGTTTTCATTAATTAATGACGTGTGAACAGTGAACAAAGAAATGTCACCAATTATATTTTGTGACGTTTTACTCAGAAAACGTCAACATTTTGAGACGTTTTCAAAAACACCACTGTTCACACGTCACTAATATTGGGATTTTTTTTTTTTTTTTTTAGTGGTTGCTTATTGAACCCTCTTGTGTTTCAGTGTTGTTTGTTGCTATCTATGCTTCCATCAGAAATGGTCGGTGAGACAATGGATCCCGAGTGCGTATATGATTCAGTCAATGTCATACTTTCTCTGCAGGTGAGAATTAGGCTGCAATGTGACTAATTAAGTATTTGAAGTATTTTATGTTTGCACAAAGTGGATATGCATCAATATATATAATTATATAAGGGGCTACGAAACATTTTGTTGCTTCCTAAGATGAATCTAATCATCTGAAAGTTTTTAACTGGGAATAGAATAATAAAATTGAGAAAACATTCTAGAGATTCTTTTCTACTATTCGACATGATCATCGTTGATTCCTTTTGGGGGAGTGATGGACTTGTGTTTCCTTTTTTCTTAAAGTATATTATTGTAAGAAGATTCTCCATTTTATGAATTATTGCAGAGTAAAAACGGAGGAGTGGCAGGCTGGGAGCCGGCAGGTGCAGCATCATGGTTGGAGGTAAGAGAAATATTTGGTTTTCATCTTTTGTCAATCTTAATTCGTATGAAGATGGACAAATTCACCATTGAATATGTAGAACCACATGTGAGTCCTACAAATTCAACAGTAAATTTGCAAAAAAGAAGAGCAAGAGATGGATATATAACACTTCTTTGGAAGTAAACACATAATCATTCCACGGGCTCTAAAAGCTTCTCTTCTTTTTTTCTCTACTCATCAATAACTTTCAAAAGTATCCATATTTCCTACATATTTGAGCTTGATAGATACTTTCATCACAGAGTGTTCTCTTTCTATGTTACCTCTTTTTCTCTCAGCTTCTCAATCCTGTAGAATTTCTCGAGGACACTGTCATTGAGCATGAGTAAGACTTTGCACCTTTTCTTTCTAACAATGCTTTATGGTATAAGTTTCTTAATATTGAATTACTAGTTATCCCAAAAGTTTAATATGATAGGAAGAGGTAAATTTAATCACTTAATCAATATTTTAACACTTAAGGACTGAAAACTAAGCGGGTAATTCAGGTATGTTGAGTGCACTTCATCAGCAATGCAGGCATTAGTTTTGTTCAAGAAATTATATCCAGAGCATAGGAAAAAAGAGTGCAAAATTTTCATCTCAAATGCTGTACACTACCTTGAAGATATACAAATGCCTAATGGTTCATGGTATGTTTCTTTGTTGAGTTATTAGATTTGCCCATTTTTCACAAGGAAGCTGCATGACAAACACTAATTTGCAGGTACGGAAGTTGGGGAATTTGCTTCATATATGCAACTTGGTTTGCGCTCGTAGGGTTAGAAGCTGCTGGCAAGACTCACCAAAATTGTCTTGCCATGCGCAAAGGCGTACTATTTCTACTCAAAACACAAAACGAAGATGGTGGTTGGGGAGAGAGTTATCTTTCTTGCCCAAACAAGGTAATTTCATTTGCTTACATGAAGTTTAGGGATCGATAAATATACTTAATTTGGCCCCCTTAACTAACGGTCATTTTTTATTTTGTCTCGTAAATTAATAGTTGTAACACTTAGATACATCAAACTACTATTTTGTTGTAATTAAACTACTGTTCTTTCATTCTTCCAAAAATACCCATATTTTCTTAGAAATAATAAAATTTTAATTCAAAAAACTAAAATAAAAATTCAAAATTTCATGCAAATTGTTTATATACTAATCGAACCTTACTTTATGTATTTTAGTATTTAATCAAAAAATAATAATTTTTTAAAAGAAAATTTGGGTTTTTTTTGGTAGAATGACAAAAAAGTGGCTTATTAATTGCAACAAAATTGTAGTTTGGTGTATCTAAGTGTCACACTTGTTAGTTTATAGGACTTTTTTGAAAATAGTTGATAGTTCTAGAGGATTAAATACATTTAACTCTAAAGTTTATATCTTAATTAATAATCTCTAAATGCTAAAAGCCCAAAAGAGTTCTTGAATGCTAGTCAAAAGAAGCCTAGCTCTTTCTTTTTTCTTGTAGGAAAATTTTCAATGTTGTAGTGTTTGACTTGTCTTTGAATCTTTGACTGATCACTCCAAAAACAATATATATATATATATATATATTATTCACAGGATTATATGCCTCTCGAAGGAAATCGATCAAATTTGGTGCAAACTGCGATGGCTTTGATGGGGCTAATTCATGCTCAGCAGGTGACTTCATGATTTAAGCACTTTGTAGTTAACTCATTCCTATATATATCATTTTAATTTTCCATTTATGTTTTTCAAAAATTTAAATTTTTAAATTTTATGTCATAATATATAGGCAGAGAGAGACCCTACTCCTCTTCATCGTGCGGCAAAGCTGTTGATCAATTCTCAAATGGAGAATGGTGATTTCCCCCAACAGGTACCAATGTGCAGTTTTTTTATGATAACAAATTTTCAACCGAAAATATTTTCTGCAAAAGCTACCTTTTTTTTGGGGGGGGGGGGCGGGCGGGGAGTATTTGATTAATGCTTAGAAAATTGAACCTAAAATTATTTTCTGTTGTTTATATTGGGGTTATCCCATGTCGGTTGTGGAAGGGGCGGTGAGATTGGTTTATAGTGTTGAGAAAAAACCTCACATCTTTAGCTAGCTTTTGGGGTTGAGAGAGGCTCAAGACCACCTAAAATTGGTATCATAGTTCAGATTTACCAACAAGTCTAGGCCCAACAGTCTACGGAAGAAATAGGTTGTCGCTGCTTTGACCTAGGGCCCGATGTGTAAGGGAGAGATTGTTGGGATCATCCCACATCGGTTGTGGAAGGTGTTGGTGGTCGGTTTATAAGTGTGAGAGAAAGCCTTACCTCTTAAGCTAGCTTTTAAAGTTGAGAGAGGCCCTATACCACCTAACAATTTAAAGGGTTATTCTAAAATCAATAATATTTTTACATAATATCAATATAATTAATAATTTTAATTCACTGTAAGATATAACATAGAAAAACTAGATCAATTTATCAACTCAATATATATATATATATATATATAAAAGAAAATAATAAAAAATAAATTTACAAAAATGCAAACTTTGGTTAAAAAGGTAGAGGGGGGAGAGCTAAGCTATTTTTTGCCCTAAACCTTTTACTTTTGATTGATTTTGTAAATAATTTGTATTGAATATTATTTTTGATATGCATGAAACATTAAAAAATGTGAAAAATATTGTATAAACAATTTATTGGTTATTTTGTGGCAGGAACTTGTAGGGGCTTTTATGAAGAATTGCATGGTGCATTATGCACTTTTTAGGGATACTTTCCCGCTGTGGGCTCTTGCGGAATATCGTAATCTTGTTTCACTGCCCACCGAATCCCTTTAAACTACATATGTTGTGGATTACATAATAATTAATTAATTAGGAGAATAAAATGGGTGAAATAAGGCATGAAAAATAATGAATTTGTAAACAATAAGCCATATTTCAAGCAAAAGACTAGTTGTGGTGCTATTCTACTGTACATTTGTAATTGATTTACAATACAACAGTAATACTGTTTAATCACTTGATCAACATTTAATATTTTTCCTCACATATGAGTTTAAATTCCTTTTTAATATGTGAGGTCCAACACGTGAAATATTTAATTTAAATGGATGTGATTTGACGGAGTCAAAGTTTGATCGTAGGACCTTTGGCTCTGATACTATGTTAAATTACCAATTGTCCTAAAAACGTAAGCTAATAAGAAGAGATAAATTTAATCACTTAATCACCACTTTAACATGGTACTATTCTACCATACATACATTTGTCACAAACAGATAAATTTGTTTAGGTTTTTAGCCTCCTTCAAACTTTTGTTTTTGGTTATAAAAAGACAAAAGAGAAAAGTGGGGGATATTTATGTCCTTTATTAGTAATAGAAAATGATTTTTTTCTTGTTAGCAAATTAATGACTTATATTAATTTTAAAAATACATATTGGAAGACCAAAATTATATATATAGGAGGAGATAAAAAAACTCTTTTAGTAATGCAAGACGCAATATACTTAGGCTGCATTGGTTTCGATATGACTTAGGCTGCATTTGTTTCGATATAAAGTATATATATATTGTCAACACTTTCTGCAAAAGCTACCAATTTTCTGGTATTTGGTTAATGCTTAAAAGTGATCCTAAAAATATTTTCTTTTTTTTTTTTCTTTCGTACGTACAAAAAGTCATTAATATTTTCACATAACCCATATAATTAATAAGTTTATTTTACTATAAGATATAACAAAGAAAAAATAAAACATCAATTTATCAACTAGATTAACTTTAATTTTATGAAAAAAACAATAATTTAAAATATATATATATATACCCTCCAACTATTGATTACGACAATTTATCCTCCAAATTACCAAAACAATGACAATGTACTCTCAATGCTAGCAAAATGATGAAATTACCCCTATAAAATTTTCAATAAGACAAAAATACCCTTAAAAATTTGAAAAAAAAAATTGTATTTTTGTTTTTATTTTAGTAAGAGTAATTTCATCATTTTATTAAAATTTGGAGTACATTATCATTATTTTGGTAGTTTGGAAGGGTAAATTGTCGCAATTGATAATTTAGGGAATAGATTATCATTAAGGTGGTAGCTTGAGGGAATTAAATGGACCTTAACACACACCCACGTACACACATTCACATATGACATAGACAGCTCAGTGAATATTTGTATAAAAAAAAAAGAGGGGGGGGTCTATTTTTGCCCTAAACCTTTTATTTTCCATTGTCTTTTTAAATAGTTTCTATTGACTAGTATTAATTTTTATATGCATTAAAAATGTGAAAAATATTTTATACAGAAACAAATGCTGCTTTAAAGTCATGATCGATCCAGTTTGTAGCATATAATCAATTGACTGTTTAATTATTTGTGACAGGAACTTGTGGGAGCTGTTAAGAAGAATTGCATGTTGGATTATATATGCACTTTTTTGGGAATACTTCGCCGTTGTGGGCTCTTGGGGAATATCGTGATCATGTTTCTCTACCCACCAAATCCCTTTAAACTATATTTTGTGGATTACAAAATAAGAAAAATAAATGCAACTTGTAAAGTGTGTTGATGCGTGTAGTTGTATCAAAGTCCATTAATAAGACCAATAGTTAATGGATCAATTATTCAACCATAAATACAATGGATGAGATATGGCTTGAAAAATAATGAATTTGCTAACTATAAAAGTCTATGAAAATGTGATTTTATTGTGGTCTTGGTACAAATTAAGACTTTTGTATTCTCCGATGAGAGGTTGATGCATCAACCTGGAACAAGAGAAACAGATGTTAGTAAAAACACTATATCTAACCGTTCATTGACGCTGGGCTGCGAGGAGGCGTCTGGGCTGGGTAGAGGCGATGGTGGCATCTAGCCTGGCAATGGTTGTGCTGGGAGGGTTTTTTTTCTTTTGGAGGCTAACTGAGTGAAAGAAGGGTTTAGATATGGTGTTTTGCTAATATTTGTGTTTATTGTTCTAAGTTGATGTGTCAACCTCTTATTGAATGATATAAAAGTCTTAGTTTATGCCAAAACTACGTAGAAGTTATTTTCACTGACACTTAGGGTCTGTTTGAGATTGCATTTGAGAGGTTTAAAAGTGTTTTTAAGACTCAAAAAGTCCGTTTGAAGAAAAAAAAAATACACGTTTGATAAAAAAAAATTAAAAGTGCTTTTAAGGGTCCAAAAAAACCTAAAAATAGTCAAAAAAAACACTTTTAGCAAAAGCTTAAAAATGAAGCTTTTGCCCGAAAATTCTTTTTAACTTAAAAGTTTTATTTCTCATATATGTACACTTGGATAAGCCATATCTCTTGGATAATTTAATAAATGTTTAACTAGAAATTATTTTTGGAAAAATGGGGATTTATTTGGGACATTAGTAATAGTCCCAAGTTGATATCTTAGGTCCCCAAGAGGTAACTTAATCGGTTGAAACTATGCTTAATGAAGCGAAGGTCACTAATTCGAATCTTCATCCCCCCTCTTGTGTGGTCATGTAAAAAAAAAGTTGATATCTTAGACTTGCATTTGAGGCTATTTACTCTTTATTTTAGTTAAAAATCATCATTTTTTAGGACAAAGTTTTCCTCCAAACTGGGTTAGAAAAAATTCCTTCAACCTAGTGTATAAAAATGACAAGTGTCTTTTTTTTTAGTAACATGTGAGATGCACATGGGTTTTTAATAAAATTTATTACAACTTTGTTTATGCTATTAAAAAAACATGTACATCTCACATGTTAAGGGACACATGTCATTTTTATAAACTAAGTTGAAAGAAATTCTTCGAACCCAACTTAAAAAAACACTTTATCCTATTGTTTATTGCAGCTACCAACTTTTTCGAAGCACATATATCTAAGTTATCTAACTTGTTATTTTAGTTATTTACTTACATTATTCTATTTAAAATAATCTTCTCGTAGGTTAAATAATTATATGACAAAATCTCGTCCATTTAATTAGAAAATAGCCGTTGAGATTCAAAAGATTTAATCACAAACGAAATCTCAATCATTTAATTTAAAACTAAAAATTGAGATTTGAAGAAATCTAAATAATTTGAAAAATTCTAAAAATCCAGATTCAGTATTCAAATTTCATGGACACTAGACCAAAAAAAGGGTGTGGGTCCCGGGTCCCGGGTCCCTGCTTTTTGGCCCTTTCCTTTTCACCAACGGCCATTCTTGACTCTACCAAGCGAGCACGTGCCATGGCCCACGTGCCAACTATATAGTTCCGCGTCACAGACGTGTTACAAAAACGACCACTCAATCTAGATAAATAAAAAAAAAAAAAAAAAAAAAAATTAAAGAAAACAAAAAGAAAAAAAAAGGAGCACTCAGATTCTCCATGCCTTACAGTTACCGACTTGGGAAACGACACCGTACAGAACAAATCTTGTGGGTCACACGACTGACACCAGTGGGGTCAGCCCGTAGCTATCTCCGGCGGTTAAAACGCTATCCAGTGTCGGCAGCGCAGATGACTGACACGTGTCCTGTCTCACTCAACGATCACACCCAGTGGAGTGGGGTCAGCCACGTAGCCATCTCCGGCACTAACGGTCAAAACGCTACCAGGTGTCGGCAGTGCAGGTTACCGACACGTGTCCCTGTCCAAGTATCAACATCTTTCTCGAGCAGCGTTTCCTTATAGCTCGGATGCAGCCGGCAAGTGGCTCAAGTTGGTGAAGCTTTGATACTCGCTGCAAGTATGAGCCACGTCATTAGATTGTACAGCGTGTCGTTTTATGGTCGACAGTAGTGTCTAGTGTGTAAGTATACGTGGCATGATGATTGGCATGGCCGGTTCAACCTTCACGTATAACTTTGGAGTGGATGAGGTACCCCTACACCCTACTTTTTCCTCCCAAGTGACAAAAGTAACCTTTCAGGTTTTCCAATAACAGCCTTTAAAAAAAAAAAAAAAAAAAGACAAATTAAATAAACAAAACATAACAGTAACCTTTTATTGGGGAATATTTGTTTTTTTTTTGATAAGGGGAATATTTGTTAATGTATGATATATTACTTCACTTTTTTTTTTTTTTTTTCATTCTTTCAAATTTCATGTACCATTTAATGAATATTTATTGATTTTTAGGTTGCGTAACCCTGCAATTTATTAATCTTTGCGATTTCTTCGAAAATTTGTCAAAATTTAAGTTTTTGGAGGTTTTCTTATTTCATATGGTTTTATCTGAGCGGCTTTTATCAGTTGTATTCACTAGTGTCTTTCACTTTTCTAGTTAGATAGAGTTTTCTTCCAAACTAGGTTGAAAAAACTTTCTTCAACCCAATCTATAAAAATGACATGTGTTTATTTATTTTTAATAACATGTGAGATGTACATGAGTTTTAATATTATTTATTCAACTTTGTTGGTGCTATTAAAAAAAATATATCTATCTCATATGTTCAAATGACAGTTGTCAATTGGAGAAATTCAGTTTGGAGGAAAATTATATAATTTATATTCTCCCAATTTACTAAGATGATAGTGGTCTGTCTGAATTGAATTTTTACTTGTATTTGTTTTTTGTTTTTTGTTTTCGTTGTAATTTCTTTTGAATGAATTAATGTACTTACAATATTTATTATTATTATTATTATTATTTATTTATTTTTTTAAAAAAAAAAACATTTGAATCAGATTTTGTGTTCTTAATTGTTTATTAATGTCTTAGACTTCCAAATAGAAAATAAAATTGTTAACAAAGATGACCTAATGTTGATATTCGCTTATGCCCATTTACACCTTTGTTCTGATAAAGTAATTCAATCAATCAGAGACTATCCCAATCATTAGTTTGAATCTGCCTTCCATTCCTCTTTCCTTTTATAGTTATAGAGGCGTGTTATACATCATCTCTCGATCATTCTCTCATCTTTTTAATTTTTAAAATTATTATTGAATTTGTGAGGTTCATATAAGTCTCACAGATAAGCTCACATATTCATAGGTATTTTTGAAAATTTGGAGATGAGAAAGACCGTGTAAGAAAATAAATCATTTCTATGTAGTTATATGTATAAATAATAATAATAATAATCATAATAATTGCTCCCACAAAAAATGTGGACAACTCAAACGGCCACAACCCCTTTGGACTGTCTTTATGTTGAACAACTGGCCTACCATGTGACATTACGTGCAAGAAAAAAAAAAGACCTACCATGTGACACTTTTTCTGTTCATATATCAAAATTTTTTTATTCCTAAAAGTACGTTTGTGTCAAATTCAAGCAACTCATCATAATCAGTGTAATCATTATTTTATGGGTTGATTATATTTTATTAATCATACGCTAATTTGTCACCATGTGACTCATAAAGTTATATTTTTACTTACTTTTTTGTATTTTTCAATTCTAAAATTTGGATATTATATACAATCTAAAAATAGCCCCAAAAAATGATGTAATTTTATTATGATTTGACATTAAACTTGTAAAAGAAAACCAAATATAATTACGTAAGATGCATAAACTATAAGTTCACAAATTAAGCTCGAACTATTTAATATGTTAAAAAAATTGTAGTATTATTACACGTACAACTATTTTATTCCTCTTTTTTATTATTTTTAACACGTATTACATGGGGTTAAAGGATTTGGACCTCTTGAAATTCTTAAGGGAATTCCAAATTTTGAAATTTCAGATCCTAGTTTTTCAATTTCATCTAAAGGTTAGTGTTCTGTGTTACACTAATAATAAAATAATATTTAAATTAAAAATAAAAATAAAAAAATGAATTAATTCCGGCTGGCCACCCCATATTTGCCATGGGGTGGCCGAAGCCACCCCCAAAGGTTGGTTGAGGGTGGCTGATCCACCCTCGAGGGCCATAGGTGTGGCTTCGAAGCCACCTCCATGGCCCTTGGGGGTGGTTCGGCCACCCCCAAGGGCCAAACCTAAATTTTTTTAGTTTTGGGTTTGGCCCATGGGGTTATTCTGTTACCCCCAAAGGTCGATTGGGGGTGGCCGAAGCCACCCCATGGCCCTTAAGAGTGGATCAGCCACTCCCACAAGTCAAATCCAAAATAAAATTTAAAAAAAGAAAGAAAAAAATTTGGATTTAGCCCTTTGGGATGACAATCCTCCCCTAAGGGCTATGAAGGTGGCGTTATTTTTATTTTTATTTTTAAAATTTAAATATTATTTTATTATAAGTAGGATACGTAGCAAGACAATAGCCCTTAAATTAAAATGGATGGCTTTAATATGATTTAAAAAATTTACCTAATTTTTATTCTATTTAAATATTATTTTATTATTTTATTATAAGTGGAATCCGTAGCAGAAGACAATAGCCCTTAAATTAAAATGGATGGCTTTAATATGATTTAATAAATTTACCTATTTTTTATTTCGTTCTCTTCTTGACAATACCTAGCGGCTAAACAACGGCTTCCTGCTATTTTTTTTTTTTTTTTAATTGTTTTATTCTACATGCTTTTCTAATGTCTGTTCAATGAAGCGCCACTATAAAATAATAATGAAAATAAAAAAATTGTTCTTTAAATAAAAAAATAAAAAAAACAACTAAATCTTCGATTCATAAGGCCCCCACTTTGGGACAACAAAGGGGCAATATTGTGGATGGAGGGCAATTTCGTCATTTTAAGACTGCACAGTACACACTACACCCTGTCCCGCCTGCATTATCTTGTTCGATCAAATCCATTTCTACAGTTATTTTTCTTTTTCTCTTTTTCTCTTCCTCTTTCTTTCTCTCTCTCTCTCTCTCTCTGCATTGAAAGAATGAAAACGCAAAGCCAACTTACTGAACCCTACAGCCAGCTAATCAGACCCAGATATTTTCTCTCTTTTTTGTTGTCTTTTATTACCAAATGGCAGTACTGCCTTCTTCGCAATTGTAACGTCACCACACCATCCAATCAATCTCTTCCTCCTACACCCTTTCCTTGTCTTCTGCCACCTTCTTTATATCTCCCCATCCCAACGGTTACTTTTTTCCTTTAATGGGGCCGTTAACATATTCGCCATAAATCTGCTTCACACGCATGCTTTTCGGAGAGATATAAGGATAGAAGGGAGAAGAGACAGGGAGTGAGAGTTCGTTTTGAGTTTTAGAGGGAGACCCAGATGGATTTCATTTCCTTCTTGACGTCCCTAGGGACGTCGTGTGTGATATTCGTGATTCTGATGCTGCTTTTCGCGTGGTTGTCAAAGAAGCCGGGGAACGCCGTGGTGTACTACCCGAACCGGATCTTGAAGGGTTTGGATCCGGTTAACGGTGGCTCTAGGACCCGTAACCCGTTCGCGTGGATCCATGAGGCTATGACCGCCTCGGAACAAGATGTGATCTCCATGTCCGGGTTAGACACTGCCGTGTACTTCGTGTTCATGGGCACCGGTTTGTTTCTGCTTCTCTCTCGCTTTCTTTTTGTAATTTTGGTGAACTTCTATGACTTTTGTGTACTGGGTTTTCCTATTTATTTTTTGGGTTCTTTTTGGTGGAATTTGTGTGAATTTTTGTTGGATTGTGTGTTTTTGTTGTTGTGTATATGGACTTTACTTAAGAAAAAATGGAATTCTTTTTATTTTTTAGTTTTTCACCAGAAGAAAAATAATAATTAACTAATAATGATATTAATCTAATTTAGTTTTGAGATATCATTTTCCAGGCATATTTTTCAAGTGAAAATTTAAGCTGTTTTGTTTTTTTTTTTTTTTTTTGGGTAAAAAAAGGTCTATTTTTTAAGTTTATTTTATTTTATTTTATTTTATTTTTAAAAAATAGAATAGCTTAACAGCTTCCGTTTAATTTGTAAACTTCATTCGATCATAATTTGATGAATTCATTCCTGATTTTGCAAAGAGTAATCTAGAGGGAATCTGGGTTTGTGGGAGGTGGTCCAAGTGAGGATGCTGTTGCAGGTACTTTTCTCAAAGAAGACAGAGTTAAACGCTATAGCCTTTTGACTTGCCCACAGCCCACAGGTCATGGAAGATGATACTTTTTACGAAGAAGTCACGAGACTTTTGCGGTCTCCTTACTTGTCAAAGTTAAAAATAAATGAATGATATTAACATTTGAACTATGAAACTGATGACGATGCCTGTAGCTTATGATCTATTTGGTTCTATTTTGACTGAATATTAAATATTAAAAATCATTCTAGAGTATTAAAAATCAGGTGCACCTTCATGACATCATTTTGCCTGAATTGGAATAAGTGAATGTGACTTTGATTGTCAGAAACTTAAACTAAGGCTGAATATGAATAGTAAACATTTCTAATGTACAAACATTTCTGGCGTTGAAAAAAAAAAAAAAAACAAAACAAAACAAAACCCTTTCTGGCAAGCTATTAGTTAATAAAAACTTTTGCTTTCTTCAAAGATAAGCTTGCATTTGAGTTTTATTCTATTTGGTTTTTTTTTTTTTTTTTTTTTTTTGCACTTTTTGACCTAAATAGGTGAACTTTTTAGGAGAAGGCAAACAATTCTTATACTATCTTTTTGCCAATTAATCTGCAGTTTTGGGAATCTTGGTCCTATCTGGCATAGTGCTGCTGCCTGTTCTTCTACCAGTTTCTGCTACTGATGTTAGTGTGATGAAGACTGCCGCAACCACAAGCAATGGGACCTTTAATAAATTTGATAAGTTATCCATGGGAAACATCACCGTATGCTACTCAACTTTTCATGCACTGAATATTTAATTCTCTTGATTTTATTCTCTCAGGGCAATGGGTTATAAAATGATGGAGATGACTATTTTATATTTATTAAATTTGTGAAATTGTATTTATGAATTTGTCTTATACTTATAAAATCTCACACTTATACTAGAGGCACCTCTTTCTGAGCTAGTGATGCTAAATATGTGATTTGTGTGTTATGCTATCTAATTAATGTCTTTTCTAAAATAAAAATTCGACCTGTTATACCTTCTATTTTGTTTGTTAGTGAATTATATGTGCCCCATTTCTTCTGAATGCAGTTTTCTGTGTTTGTTTGCATGTGCAGCCAAAGAGTTCTCGGTTGTGGGGATTTCTGCTAGCCACTTACTGGGTTTCATTTGTTACATATTACCTCTTATGGAAAGCATATAAGCATGTCTCTGGACTGAGAGCAGACGCGCTTATGTCTCCTGAAGTGAAGCCTGAACAATTTGCCATTCTCGTCAGAGACATACCTGGCTTTAAAGGTCAAACTAGAAAAGAACAGGTCGATTCATATTTTAGAGCTATCTATCCTGAGAAATTTTACAGATCAATGGTGGTAACAGACAACAAAGTGGTAAGGCATTGATTTGCTCTGTATTGTTTTCCTTTCTTGCTTTTACTTCAATTTTTAAGACTGCACTGCACAGCACTTGAAGGCTTCTTTATTTCCATTGCACTATGATATACTCCTGTTTTCTCTATTCACTTTATAACAAATTTTTCACTTTTAGTAATACCAGAATATTTATATAAGGGCTAAATTATTGAATTGATTTATGAGATTTGGACTTGTATCAAATCGATTCTTAGAGCACAACAAATTTCTTAAAGATCCTCGTGGTATGCTACCGTTTCAAATTGATAATTTTTTTGTAGGGGCTTTGTCAGAAAAATTGACAGAATTTGTCTGGAAGGATTGATTTGAAATGGGAGTATACCATGAGGATCTTTAATAAACTTTTTGTACCCCAGGGATCTATTTGATACAAGCCAAAATCTTAAAAATCAACTTAGTAATTTAGCCTTTATATTATACGTGGGTTTTCATACTTGCAGATCCAAAGTTAGAACAATATCTCATATGGAAGTTGAATGTATGAGCGTTCTAGATGCATTAGAAAAGTACCATAGGTTTTATGATTATTTTCATTGATTTGTTACATAACATTGATTGGTTCTCTTAGGTAAACAAAATTTGGAAAGAGTTAGAAGGGTACAAGAAGAAGCTTGCACGTGCTGAAGCAATATATGCCAAGTCAAAAACAACTGGCAAACCAGAAGGAGTAAAACCCACTAACAAAACTGGCTTCCTTGGTCTTTGTGGTGCAAAAGTAGATAGCATAGAGTACTATAGTGGAAAGATTCATGAACTAATCCCAAAACTGGAATCAGAACAAAAAGTCACTCTCAGAGAGAAGCAGCAAGATGCTGCTCTGGTCTTTTTCACGAGCAGGGTGACTGCAGCTGCTGCAGCCCAGAGTCTACATGCCCAAATGGTTGACAAATGGACAGTTACAGATGCTCCTGAACCACGTCAACTGATATGGACTAATCTTAAAATCAAGCTTTTTCAGAGGATACTACGGCAATATGTTGTGTATTTTATTGTGGCCTTGACCATATTTTTCTACATGATTCCAATTGGGCTTATTTCTGCTCTCACAACACTGGACAATTTGAAGAAGCTTCTCCCATTTATAAAGCCAATTGTGAAGATGAAAGCACTCAAGACTCTGTTGGAAGCTTACCTCCCTCAGCTTGCACTCATTATCTTTTTGGCTTTGTTGCCCAAGTTCCTTTTCTTTCTCTCTAAGGCCGAGGGAATTCCCTCTGTAAGCCATGTAGTAAGAGCTGCTTCTGGGAAGTATTTCTATTTCACTGTGTTAAATGTTTTTATTGGAGTGACAGTGGGCGGGACCTTGTTCACTACATTCAAGACCATTCAGAATCGTCCCAAATCTGTAGTTGACATACTAGCGAATGGTCTGCCAAGCAATGCAACGTTCTTCCTGACCTTCGTGGCTTTGAAGTAAGATAATGATTTTGCATTTCTTAAATATACCTTGCTAATTATCCTAATAATCTGTGCATTAAGCTTTACAAACTCACACTTCTCATTTGAGACAATAATTCTATGATTCCCAGGTTCTTTGTTGGCTATGGTCTTGAACTGTCTAGAATAGTTCCTTTAATTATATACCATTTAAAGAGGAAGTATCTGTGTAAGACTGAGGCGGAGTTGAAAGAAGCTTGGACTCCTGGGGATCTTGGATATGCAACTAGGGTTCCGGGTGACATGCTGATTTTCACAATTGTCCTGTGCTACTCTGTTATAGCTCCTCTTATTCTCCCATTCGGCGTGGTTTACTTTGGCCTGGGATGGCTAATTCTTAGAAATCAGGTAGTTTATTGATTTTTGTTGAATTTCTTATTCTTATTTTACCAAGCTCTTTCCTACGTTGGAAGAAAATTGAGGAATATATAGGCTGTTCATTAACTTTGATATATCTTTTACCTTGCCAGGGTGACAGCATGAGGAAAGGAAAAAAAAAATCCTCATGGTTCATTCTTATTAAATATGCAAATATTACATGCATAGACTTTAAAATCTGTGTTGAGAAATCTTGAGCTTTATCAGGCTCGAATATTTGCTTTTTTAGTTTTCACGTTTATATAATTTCTTTGTGATGTTTGATCCAACAGGCACTCAAAGTTTATGTTCCGTGTTATGAAAGCTATGGAAGGATGTGGCCTCACATGCATAAACGCGTCCTAGCAGCTCTAATCTTATACCAAGTTACTATGTTTGGTTACTTTGGGACAAAGAAATTCTACGGTGTACCATTGCTACTTCCACTCCCCATACTGTCTTTGCTCTTTGGATATGTCTGTAGTCAGAAATTCTATCGCTTTTTCCAGGACACGGCTCTGGAAGTTGCCAGCCATGAGTTGAAGGAAATTCCTAACATGGACCAGGTTTTCAGATCCTTCATCCCACCAAGCTTGAGATCTGAGAAGAATGATGATGATCAGTTTGAAGATGCTTTGTCACAGTCGGTTTCAAGAACAGGGTCATTTGTTTGATGTACATTTGTGTATTCCACGAGATTTATGTTGGTTTTGATGGAACTTAGCATATTTGTTGACAAGAGTTGATTGTCTGTAATATATATATATTATGTTTATGTTAGTTTGAACCACTTGTGTGTGGAGTTTCTTATTTGGTACTGTTTAACCGCAGACAGGTTGATGTGATTCTGGACAATATCATTTGTCTCTTGTAACAGGGTTCAAGGTTGTCTTTTAATGTCAACTACAAATGATATCATCCTGCATTGTCATCTGATTGCTTACATTTGAGACTATTCCATTCTTTGTTCTCTTCATGCCTTTTTATCTGGAAATCATATTCAGGTAAATGATTATTCCAGCACTCTCTTCATGCTGGAAAATCATATTCGGATAAATGATTTCCAGCTTTTTTTATCATGGAATCAGACCCGTGATATTTTCCACTTTTTCAGTGGAACCTTTGACAGATTATTCTGTCATGCTGTTTCTTAGCCTGTTTAGCTTTATTAACGATGAGTTCGAATTGCTTATATTCTTATGTTTCAAGATTTTTATTCCCAGTCTCACTTCATATGTGTTTTTTTTTTTTTATATATATTTATTTTATTTTATTTTTACATACCCCTCAAACTAATACTGAATTTGCATTGTACCCCTCTTTTGTCCTTAAAAAATACAAAATTGTCATCAAGAACTGTAAAGGGGAAAGGGGCATTGAGAACTTGTACTCTGTTTTGGTTTATAAAATGAGTGGCCAAGCTTCAAGTCTTCTTATAATGTATTTAAATAATGTAACGCACTATATTATATTGTTATCTAATTGAGTATTTCATAATGATGACACGATAGTTCTAATCGACCATTGGTAAAACATAAAAATAAAAAATTCAAAGAATCGATTGAAACTATCATGTTAACATTATAAGATAATTGTGGGAAAAATGTAATAATCAACGTATTTACTAGAAGTGACAATTCATGTTTGCGTATCGAATTTTAGTTGTGTCAAGGCATGAGTATAAAATTCTATAAATCTAGAACTTGACCTATTCAATTAAACGAGTCAAATCTTTCAACTCTAGCCCTCTAATTTTAGGAGAGGGATTCTCACCATTTCAAATGAAATGGATGGGATCCATTCGGTTAAAGCAAGAGGGCATTTTTGTACAAACAATTTTGGACCAAGTCTATTTTATATTGGGTTCGTGCCAGATTCACAAGTCATGTCAACAATTGCTGGCTATTATGTCGCGTCGAGGAGTGAATATAAGACTATACAAGTCAACTCTAATACGATCCATTTAATTAAATGGGTTAAATTCTTTAACCATAACTATTTAATTTCGTATCGTGTTCGTGGGCCATGTCGAAAATTGTTAGCCCTAGTATTTACTACAAAAATTGGATTAAGACCATACAAAAAAGCCCATATAAAGCATAAAAAATCGAACTTCTAACAAAATTGGGCTAAAGCGAGATATCACCGTATAAAAAAGCCCATACAAAATGGATTAAAGTCCAAGGGCCCAATTCAATACCACAGAACCAGATTACCCTCACCTCGAACATCTGGTCCGAGAGCCGCCGGGCCGCTCCACAACCATAAAAACTGAAAATGGGGGGGAGTTTGACGTGGACAAGCAACCATAAAAACTGAAACTACAACTAGACCATCTGGGGCACGTGGCGTCAGAAGGTGAGAGGATAATGTTATGTCCATAGAATACAAAAATTTCATTTAAACCGGTTTAAGAAATTTTCTTCAATCAAGTTTCTTCTAACATGTTTGAGTTTCTCAAAATCAATGTTTGGGTTCAAAACTGGATAACATCCCGTTCCTTATATTTAAAGAACATTTTTGTATTTTCACTTTTTTCGAATAAAATTACCCTTCAAATATAAATGACTAAATCCTTTTCGGTTCAAATATAAATGAACCGGAGATGATCCTAATTCTTTGAGTTCTTAGGTTAGTGAAGGGGAAATAAATAACAATTAATTAAGAATATTAAAGAAATTAGAGGATACTTTAGACTGGCTTGAATGAGATTTCTTCCAAACTGATTTGAAATAAATTTTTGTCCATTAAAATATATATATATATATATATAAAAGAGAGAAAAAATGGATTACAAAGAAACATCTCCATGCTTCCAAACACACAGTGAAGGTGGTGCACAAAAGTAGTTAATTCTGGTTAATTTCTCCACCCCAAGTGAAGTCGGTTGTTTCAGTGTATCAGGAATAAGAAAATGGTTGAAAAAATGGCACATCAACTCTTTTCTCTTCTTAACCTTCGAATTCCTATGGTTGAAGATTTTGATTTTGATTTCAAATTTTTTAAATAAACCAATGTCACCATCATCAAATGTTCCTCTAGCTCCACGGAAAGGATCCTATATTCCTTCCTCTTCTGCCACGCCCCCTTCCCGACGGCTACTTTTTCCCTTTAATGGGGCCATTAACATATTCGCCGCCATAAATCTGCTTCACACGCATGCTTTTTTGGGATAAAAGAGAGAGAGAGAGACAGGGAGAGGGAGGGAGGGAGAAAGAGTTGGTTTTGAGTTTTAGAGGGAAACCCAGATGGATTTCAGCTCCTTCTTGACGTCCCTAGGGACGTCGTGTGTGATATTCGTGATTCTGATGCTCATTTTCGCGTGGTTGTCGAAGAAGCCGGGGAACGCTGTGGTGTACTACCCGAACCGGATCTTGAAGGGTTTGGATCCTTGGGATGGCGGGTCCAGGACCCGTAACCCGTTCGCGTGGATCCATGAGGCCATTTCCGCCTCGGAACAGGATGTGATCTCCATGTGCGGGTTGGACACTGCCGTCTACTTCGTGTTCATGGGCACCGGTTTGTCTCTGCTTCTCTCTCGATAGCTTTCTTTTTGTAATTTTGGTGAACTTCTATGGCTTCCATTTGTTTTTTGGGAGTTCCTTTTTTTGTGGAATTGTTTGTAGACTTGTGCGTTTTTGTCTTGGTTTACGTGACTTCATATATTAGCTATTGTTTAGCATTTTCTTTAGAGTTACAAAATTCATTAATTACATGTTTTTTTTTATAGAGGGTTAAATGCCTTATTATTAGTATGTATGAACGATTTTATTTTTTACCACCTAAATTTTAATTTGTATCATAAATGGTACATTTGTTATTGATAAAGACGGGGTTAGTACATCCGACAACATTCTGTCAATGAAACTAACGAACTACCACGCCAGCCCAATCAAAATATCATATGTGCATGTCCTATGTCAAATAATAATAATAATAATTTAAAAAAAAAATGAAAAAAATTTAATTTAAAAAGAACCATTTTTTTAATTTTTTTAATTTTTAATTTTTTTTTTTAAAAAAAGGAATTTTTATTTTTTTATTTTAAAAAAAAAATTTTAATTTTTCTTTAGAAAACAAAATTTTTTAATTTTCTTAAACGAAAATTCTTAATTTTTTAAAAATGGAAATTTTTATTTAAAAAAGTACAAAAAAAAAAAACAAAAAACAAAAAACAAAACAAAACAAAAACAACAACAACAACAACAAATTTCAATTTTTATAACAAAAAAAATCAAAATTTTTTAATTTTTTTCTTATAAAA
>NC_081542.1:27241752-27242068 GCF_901000735.1 Corylus avellana
TTTTTATTTTAAATTTGCCGCCCTTTTGATTTTTTTTTTTAAGAAGTTTTAGTGTGTTTTATTTTTAATTTATTAAGGTAGTTTCGTCATTGAGAGAATATTGACAATTTTTTGTTTTTCTTAAACGAAAATTCTTAATTTTTTAAAAACGGAAATTTTTATTTAAAAAAGTTAAAAAAAAAACAAAAACAACAACAACAACAACAAATTTCAATTTTTATAATAAAAAAAATCAAAATTTTTTAATTTTTTTCTTATAAAAGGATTTTTTTTTTTTTTTAATTTTAAATTTGCCACCCTTTTGATTTTTTTTTTT
>NC_081542.1:27242088-27267396 GCF_901000735.1 Corylus avellana
TTTTTAAGAAGTTTTAGTGTGTTTTGTTTTTAATTTATTAAGGGTAGTTTCGTCATTGAGAGAATATTGACAATTTTTGATAGTTTGGGGGAACATTATCAATTAAGTAGTAGTTTAAGGGGGTATGTATACTTTTTTCAAAAATAAAAAATAAAGCTGTTAAAACTCAAGTACTTAAAGATGTTTACCCATTTTACAAATTGACACGGTGATGTAGCAATTGTTTGTAAAAAAACAAACATGTAATGAACAAATCACAAATCAACACAACAATCCACACATGGAAACAATGCAACAGCTACATCCTCAACAAGGCAAACTCGTAACTGGAAAGACAACGCTCCACATAAGGTAATTCAAGCAACGGCTACAACCTCTACAAGGAAAGATCTCAACAAAGGAAATCAAGCAATGAAGACAAATCAAATCAACCCAATGGCTAGTGTTCATCAAGAAAGGAAATCAAATAAATTACCTTGTAAATTCCCTAAACACTTGTATAAATTCACTACGTAGCAATGAAAAATTAGTGCAGCAATTACATTGAAATACCCCACTTTATGTGGTATTGAAGTCAAGAATGAGCGACCCACATCGTCCCTACAGCTGCTCTCTTTTTTTGGCTCATTGAAACCTTTGTTCAAACACCTTGTTGCATCTTCCTCGGTGGTCTAGCTCTTCATCTACTGAAACCAACATGGCTACCCCAAACATCACCAACACCCATCAACCCATTCCCATGGCTCCTCTCTCAAGCTTTGCCCAATCCATCACCAAGCTCAATAAGGGCAATTTATGACATGTCGTGGCCTTGTGGAACCTTTCCTCCGGGGTCATGACCTCTACGACTTCATTGACGGCACTACCACCCCACCAACCCCACAAGTCTCAACCTCCCATGACGGCACCCTTACCATCTCCACTGACTCAAACACCCTTCAGTGGCCCCGCCAAGATCAATTGATCCTGAGCATGCTGATATCTTCCATACCTGATGAATTTCAAACACCCTTCAGTGGCCCCGCCAAGATCAATTGATCCTGAGCATGCTGATATCTTCCATACCTGATGAATTGTTGCCTCAAGTTCTTGGTTGCAAAACCGCCTAGGAGCTCAGGAAGACACTTGATCAAACCTTTAACTCTGAATCTTGTGCCCACACAATGCCTCAATTTTCAACTTGCCACTGCCAAGAAGGGCAACTTGAGCATTTTAGATTATTTCCACCAACTCAAGCACATCGGCGCCATTCTTGCCGCCGGACATCCCCTCAATGATTATGAGTTCACCTTCTACCTTCTCATCAGTTTGGGTCCTGAATACGACCCATTTGTGATCTCGGTGACCACTCGTGTAGAACCTTTCCCCATGGACACTCTATTTGGTCATTTTCTTGTCCATGAATCTTGAATCGCGAATACGTCATTAGAGCGATTCCCTGTTCCCCACTGCCAACATCACTACTTGGAGCCCCAATCACCACCATGGTCGTAATGGTCATCGAGCCTTCCAGCGCTCCTTCAGCCAAGGGCCACGTTCCCGGAGGCATGCACACCAACTCCACACCTCTGCTTCTAGAGGTTTGGGAGGATCTTCGGGTCACTCCTCCTTTAATTATCGCCCCAATGCTTCTATGGGCTCTCCAAAATCCAGCCCACAAATGGGCTCGAAACCCACATGTCAGGTATATGGAAAAATGGATCATTCCGCCCTTACTTGTTACCATATTTTTGATTAAGCCTATCAGGTTGCTGGTCCAAGTCTGACAACATATACTACCACATCATCTCACTCTTGGGACCTCAATTGATATCCCGACACTGTGCTACTCACCACATCACCTCCAATCTTAACCAATTGAATCTTCAATCGGAAGAATATATTGATGGCCCCGACTAGATTCAAGTGGGCAATGGTACCCGAATTGCCATAAAAAACACTAGCACATCTATGCTTTGTCTATCTTATTTTATTTTACGTCATGTTCTGCATGTTCCAAAAATTAGCAAAAATTTATTTTCTATTCAAAATTTACTCTAGATAATAATGCTTTCATGGAATTTCACCCTTATTTTTTTTGTTAAGGATTGAATCTCCAGAAGGATTCTACGTAAAGGATAGTAAAAATGGACTATACCGGTGGTCCTCCTCTCCATCAGCTACACCACCTAGTGTCTTCTCCAGTGAACGTGCTTCTCCTCAAGATTGGCACATGCATCTCAGTCATCCTACTAATCGAATACTTTGTCAAGTTGTGTCCCAGTTTCACCACCATGTCACATTTAATAAGAAGCTGCCACTTTACTCCGCCTGTCATCATGACAAAAGTCACTAGCTCCCCCTTTCCTTGTCAAATCACCCATTTCATATTCCCCATGAATTAGTTTTCTCTAATGTTTGGGGATCCTCCCTAATTTTATCTAATAATAGTGCATGCTATTATGTTATTTGTGTTGACCACTTTAGCAAATTTACTTGGTTATATCCCATACAATGAAAATCTAATGTTTTTACAATTTTTCCTAAGTTCAAGCTTATGTCGAACGCTTGCTTGATTGCAAAATAAAATCAATCCAAACCGAAGGAGGTGGCGAATTTCTGAAATTACGTCATCATTTTGCTTCTCACGATATCCACCATCAATTAATGTGCCTTCACACCCATGAGCAAAATGGGTCGTTGGAATGTAAACACTGGCACACCGTAGAAATGAGCCTTACTCTCCTTGCTAATTCCTCTGCTTTTCTCATTTATTGGGCCGAGGCTTTTCAAAGAGCCTTCTATCTTATCAACAGACTACCCACTCCGGTCCTACATAACCTCTCCCCTTTCAAAAGCTTTTTAACCTTCACCCAAACTACACTTTCTTATGCGTTTTTGGATGCGCATGTTGGCCCCACCTATGACTTTACAACAAACACAAATTGGATTTCCGATCTGCCAAATGCATCTTCTCTGGCTATAGTCCCTCTCATCATGGCTCCAAATGTCTCCATCTTTCCTCTGGCTATCTCTATATCTCCCGGCATGTCATCTTTGATGAATCCTATTTCCTCCTCAGATCCACCCCCTCAACACACTCTTCTCTATCCACTCACTCATCCTCCCACTCTCGTTGTGCCACCCCACAATCCCCCACACACCCCAGGTCCCACACGGGTTTAATCCACCATAGAACCCCCCATGTTGACTTCGTCGAGCCACCTCTCCCCCTTTCATTCATTAGCACGTACTCTTACTAACACAATTTCTATTTCTTGTATGTAGGCTACACCTACAGAGATTGCCACTTTAGCTCCATCTCAACCACAACATGTCATCCAAACTCGCTCCAAGAACAATATCTTCAAGCCTAAAAGTCTTCTAGAGGGTCTCATTCATTATCTTCTCCCTAAAGCACTCCTTGCTGCCACTTGCTCCGGTGTTGTTGAACCTACCTCCTACTCCTCCGCAGCTCGACATCCCACTTGGTATGCTGCTATGAACATCGAATTTGATGTGTTGCTCAGCAACGGTACTTGGAATCTTGTTCCTCCTACGAACAGTACAAATATCGTTAGTTGCAAACGGGTCTTTTGTTTCAACACAAAGCTGATGAAACTATTGATCATTACAATGCACGTCTCATTGCCAAAGGCTTTTACCAACAACATGACATTGACTATGGAGAGACATATAGTTCAGTGGTCAATCCCACAACCTTTTGTCTTGTTCTCTCACTAGCCATATCCTCTAATTGGCCAATCCGGTAGATTGATATACAAAATGCTTTCCTACATTGATGGCTCTTTGAGGACGTGTATATGACTTAGCCTCCCGATTTTCTCCATCCACAATACCCTTATTATGTTTGTAAGTTACACAAGGCTCTATACGGTATGAAATAAGCTCCCCATGCTTGATTTTTTCATCTTAGTGATTGCCTCCATGAGCTTAGTTTTGTTGGTTCCTGTTCCTACTCCTTATTCATTCACAGCACATCTTAGCACACTACCTACGTCCTTATCTATGTTGACGATATACTCATCACTAGCTCTTTTCCTTAGAGGATCACTTTTGTCCTGCACACACTTAGAGTTGACTTTGTCATTAATGACCTCAGTCCTCTCCACTTATTCCTCGTCATGGAAGCCATTACTATGCATGATGGGCTCATTCTCTCTCAACAACGCTATATTCTTAATCTTTTAGGCAAATGCAACATGTATGAAGCTAAACATGTCAAGTCTACTATGTCCACTGCACATACTCTATCCATCCTGTCATGTGATCCCCTCATTGATTCCTCCTCATACTAAAGTCTTGTTTGTGCCTTACAATACCACTCTCTCACTCATCTTGACATCTCCTTTGTTGTCAACAAAGTATCTCAATTCATGCACCGGACCACCTCAATCCACCTTTAGGCCGTGAATCACATCCTCTGCTACCTTAAGTCCACCATTACCTACGGCCTACTCCTTCGCCAGTCTCCATCATGCACCTTTCAAGCTTTCTTCAATGCTGACTGAGTCGGTTTCCCCGATGACAGAAAATTCACTGGTGGTTTTTGCGTCTTCCTTGATCCCAACCTTATTTCGTGGTCATCTTGCAAACACTGCATCATTGCCCACTCTAGCATTGAATCTGAATATCAAACCCTCACCATCACCGCCACTGAACTCATCTAGCTCCAATCCCTGCTCCACAACCTTTGTATCTTTCTTCCCCACCCGCCTACACTATGGTGTGAAAACATTGGTGCCACCTACTTATCTCCAAATCTTGCCCTCCATGCTCAAACCTAGCACATCAAAATCGACTTCCATTTTGTCTTGGATAAAGTCACTTCCAAGACATTGCTCGTGCATTTCATCTCTAGCAAAGACAACCTAGCTGACATCTTTACCAAACCCAAGACATTCTGCCTCTTTTTTTTTTCTCATACGTACCAAGTGCTCAATGTTGTGTGCCACGTGTCTCGCTTGCAGGGGCGTAATGAACCTATCACCAATCAACACAACAATCCACACTTGGAAACAAATGCAAGGGCTACATCCTCAACAAGGAAAAATCATAACAAGCAAGACAACACTCCACATATGGAAATTCAAGCAATGACTACAAGGCAAAGATCTCAACAAAGGAAATCAAGCAATGAAGGCAAATCAAATCAACCCAACGACTAGTGCTCATCAAGAAAGGAAATCAAATGAATTACCATAATGCTGTAATTTATTTTCCGTTTGTAAAATCCCTAAACACTTGTATTAATTCATTACGTATGAATGAAAAACTTAGTGCATCAATTTCATTGAAATACCTCACTTTATAACATGGAAACATAATTTCCAAGTTGCTAAGTAGCAATTGTCATAGAAAATGTTTGCACCGGTTATTCTGGCCCTTGGATCCAAGGCAAACAATAATAAACTAAAATTTGATCATAAGGTCAAGTTCATATACCAGTGTGTACATACCCAAGATTTTTCACCTCTTTTTCCTTTAGCGATATGTCACACAATAACATATTTTTAGTTAAGAAACATAATTTTAGCATTTTTATGGACGATTACTTACTTTGAACATTCAAATCCAACCTTTCTATCCCATAGATCTCTACTCTGACGTCGGGGTACCCAGGGCTCATTTTCTTATCCTATTTTGAAAGGTGCCTCTATTGATTTCTGCTTATTATCCATTCATGTCATGTATGATGTTTTTAATGACAAGACCACTTCCATTGTGCTTGCTGTCCTCATTACCTATATTTGCGATCAATCATTTTGAGGTTGAGCTCTCTTTTGTTGAGCCTAAGCTCAAACCTATGGGTTCCTTTTCTCGTGCCACTGTCCTTCGAACCATGGCTTAGCTCTCTCTTTAGCATAGGCATCTTAATGGTTGTGATGGCATTTCTGCTGATGCGGAATCTTCTAATGCTGCTTATAAAGTGTCTTCAGAGGCTCGAACGTCTACATCTGAGCCTTCCATCCAAGTTTCTACCATCATGAGGAAACTCAATGAGATGGTTGAGCAAATGACTTGTCTTGAGACTACTGCAACTAGTATTCCTGCTATGGTTGTGGGTGATCGTACTAAGTTGGTTCAACTTAGTTCAAATGTTCCGTCGGTCTTGGATCATGTAGCTGAAGATGATGAGACATCTAATGAGGTTGTTAAGGTTGGGAGGTAGAAACTTGGAGGTGAGGGGTCTTCTACTGATGATAAGGATCAAATTGGTGATGGAAATAAGGATGATGCTAGTGGAGATGGAGATAATGAGGATGGAGTAGATGCTACATATGATGATGATCCTCATGATGCGTTTTTGCTTATTTTGGTTGATTTTATTTTGGACACTTCCCTAAAAAACCTGGTACAACAACAAGGGTTGTATGAGTATACCCAATATAGACCCCAACATGCAGCAAAGTTTCAAACATAACAACTACACATGCAATATGAGATATACAACAATATTAGTAGATAAGCATGCAGTGTTAGTTTAACAAGCTAACAGCAACCATGAACAATTCATCAACAAAACATACACATTATTTTTGTTGACGAATAGGAAAATTGTTGTACCAAGAGAAAAAATTTCTCCGGGGTAGCCAAACCCAGGATTCCACTAATAATGAAAACCACACTACAATGTATAGGAAACTTACAATACTAGCAACCTTATTACACCATATGTAGGACGACCTGTTGTTCATGTAGTCTTTATTCCAACAAGTCCCATGTTGACCGATCTTAACCTAGTTGAATCCTTACCAATCCCCATCGATAGACTATTGTGTGTGCGGTCCCAACACGTTGTCTCCTTGTTGATGTAGTGCAATCAAAGCACTATGTTGGCTTCTTCAACCCTCCAATTAATTCATACAAAGATCTCTTGGAGTACCTCATTCAAGTGACTCTCACAAACTCTCCTTGGAGTTTCTCTAAATTTTTGTGTGTTCGAGAGATGAGAAATTGTAGAGAGAAAGCAGACCTTAAATAGAAAACTTTAGGTTTGCAGTGGCGGCGTTAGAACACATTAAGTGAGCATTCGGACTCAACTAAGGTTTCGTAACCCTAATTTCCCCGCTTATTCAGAGATGTTGCTGCACCGTCAAGAAATGGCTCTTCCAAATATGCATTTTTCGTAGTGCCGTCTGGACATCACCGCTAACAAGATGTTTCAGAAACCAACATGTCCGAACACAATTGAACCCAAGAAGGTCTATTTGCACAACCGTCCAAACTCTTCAATTATCAAGCACTTTCTAGAATGGTCTTTGTATATGGCTGTCCGAACTTTGCATCTCCTTGTTCGGACGCTCAACTCTATACTTGTCTTCCTTAAGCAGTATCTACATCTTCTCTCTCTCACTCTAGGGTTTACATAGGCTGAAGAACGGTGAAATGAGCTCCAAGGGTTGAGAACATTCTCTTTAAATGAGCCCATGCATGTCCAAAAGGGTAGAGGTGTCAAAAAAACCCAATTTTGTAACCGCTCATCGATTGATCGAGCTCCCTGATCGATCCATCAATGCTAGGGTTTCATCTATCGATTGATACTACTTGATCAATCTATCGATGCCTAAGAAAATGTAAAACAACCAATTCTTAATTCAATCCTGTCCCAAGTCCTAGAAGGATTAAAGCTTAATTAAATTAATAAAAATTCCAAATAATTTTCGGGGTGCTACAAGCTGACCTGGAATGATTTTACTCTTGAAGCATTCTTCAAAAGGTTTCCATTTTGTTACCAAATTCATGTGTTGATTATTTTTGTAACTTTCACAATATATTTGGTGATTGATTGTTTGTTGAATGAATTTTTAATTCCGTGTTATTTTTGCAAACATGTATTCAACCTCACTTTTTAGTGTTGTAATTAGGAGCGTTTAGGCTAATTTTCAAATACGATTTCTTATACTATCATTTTTCCAATTAATATGCAGTTTTGGGAATCTTGGTCTTATCTAGCATAGTCTTGCTGCCAGTTCTTTTACCAGTTGCTGCTACTGACGATAGTGTGAAGTCTACTTCGGCAACCACAAGCAAGGGGACCTTTAGTGACTTTGACGAGTTATCCATGGGAAATATCAAAGTATGCTACACAAATTTTCATGAACTGAATGTTTAATTCTCTTTCTTTTATTCTCTTAGGGCAATGGGCTATCAAATGATCGAGATGACTAACAGTTATTTATTAAATTTGTGAAATTGCATTTAGGAATTTGTCTTATCCTAATAAAATCTTAATAAAATCTTGGGAAAACTTCACAAAGAACCCTTGAACTACTGCGCGTTTTGAGAAGACTTCCTTAAATTTCAAGAACTCTCAATTTCACCCTTAAGACTCTCAATTTGATGCAATGTACCCCATTCGTCAATTTTTGCCCTTAAAACCCCTAAAAATACAAAATTACCCTTCAATTTTCTTTTTTTTTAAAAAAAAAAAAAAAAAAAAAAAAATTGAAAAAAAGGGTCACAAGGTGGCCCAACCGTGTGTCACCTTATGATTATTATTATTATTATTATTATTATTATTTTTTTAAAAAAAAAAAAAATTTGAAATGAAGGGTAAATTTGAAGTTTTATAAAAAATACAGGGGTATAATGGTCGTTGTATCACTTTTAACGTTTAAAAACTAACGTAAAGGTTTAAATTTAAAAGTTAAGGAGTTCAAATTGAAAGTTTTTGAACTTTGAGAGGGGAATTTTCTCAAAACGCGCGGTAGTTCAAGGGTCTAAAGTGAAATTTCTCATAAAATCATACTTATTCTTTAACCAGAGGTAGATCTTGCAGAGATAGTGATGCTAAATATGTGATTTGTGTGTTACGCTATCTAATTAATGTCTTTTCTAAAATAAAACTTCAAACTATTATATCTTCTCTTTTGTTGTTAATGAATTATATGGGCCCCACAATTTCATTTGAATGCAGTTTTCTTTGTCTGTTTGCACATACAGGAGAAGAGCCCTCGGTTTTGGGCATTTCTGATAGCCGTTTATTGGGTTTCTTTTATTACATATTACTTGTTATGGAAGGCATATACACATGTCTCTGGACTCAGAGCAAACGCTCTTATGTCTCCTGAAGTGAAGCCTGAACAATTTGCCATTCTTGTTAGAGATATACCTCCAGTTCTTCAAGGCCAAACAAGAAAAGAACATGTTGATTCGTATTTTGAAACTATCTATCCTGAGACATTTTACAAATCAATGGTGGTAACAGACAACAAAGAGGTAAAGTATTGATTTGCTATGTATTATTTTGTTTCCTATCTTTTACCGGCCTCGTTCAACTATAAATAGATCGTTTTATTGTACACTTCATATATCAGAAATACAAGCTTCTTTTCCACAATTCTTTAACTTGTCTTTTTCTTCATGTTATGAGAGCCACTGTTTTCTTGGTGCCTCCAATAAGCTTTGTTTTGCCACTTGTGCACCTTCTCTTATTTAAGCGTTTCTTTGAAGTTTTTAACTGCAAAAGAAGCACACCAAACGCTTTTTTAACTTCATAGTCTTCTTCATCAACTCCTCTATATATTTTTAAACCTTTAAATGGTCTCTCTTGTCATCTTGGAAATCAAACTCATTTATCATTTAATAAAACTAAGTCTTTTTTGTTTGCACCTATAGATTTTGTCAATTCTTATTTTAGGGTCTTGCCCCAATTCCCATTGAGTGAGAATCTCGCTATTTTGTTATCTTTGTTGATGATTATTCTTGTTATACTTAGATATATATTTTATAACATATATTTGAACTTACTCATATTTATCGAAACTTTCAAAAAATGGTTCAAACTTAATATTATTGTACCATCAAAATATTTCGTTCAAATAATGCTATGAAGTATAATGAAAAATCATTTCTTGACATTCGAAATCAAAATGGGACAATTTTCCATTGTTCTCATGTCCTTACACCTCTCAACAGAATGGACGTGCAAAACAAAAACATCATCATATCTTAGACACCGTAAGAGCTCTTATCATTTCTACTTCTGTTCAAAAACAATTTTGGGCTAAAACTAGTTTTACTAGTGTTTACACAATCAATCGAGTTCCTTCACCCATGATTCACTACAAAGCTCTTTTGGAGCTTCTCTATGGAAGAGTTCCTGACTACGCCTTCCTTCGCGCATGTTTTGTCACTCTTCCTTCACATGAACACATTAAACTCGAACCTCCCAATTATGTTGTTTTCTTGGTTATGTCATTGGCCAAAAGGGCTATCGTTGTTATGATCCCATAACTAGACGCCTTTAGGTTTCTCATCATGGGGACTTCTAGGAACATAAATTGTTTACATGCCACTCGAGTTTTCCACATTCCTCTTCCAATTATTCGCCTATTTTCACTTATACCTCCAATACTTTTTTCCCCCAAGTCTTATGCACAAAAATCAAGCTCTTTAGACGATCCTTTCATGGCTACTTATAGTATATTTGATGTGCCTGATGGTCATCATGTTGCATCACACCCCCAAAATTCTCACTAGGCCTCCAGACTCCGTCGCTTTAGGTGGGGTACTAAGAGCACCTCCTACCCATCTATAAGATTACCATTGTCCCTTTTTTTTTTTTTTTACTATTTTATTTTTATCTCTTACTACTCTTCACAAACATTACACTTATCGCGAGGCAAGTGGTAACCCTCTTATGCAGAATGACAAATTAAATGCCCATACCAAAACTCCCATACTTTGGATCTAATGGATTTGCCTCCTAAAAAATCAAGGGAATTTGGGTCATTGGAACGCTATAAGGCTCGTCTTGTTGACTATGAAGAGACTTTTAGATTTTTGGTTGACACCCAGGAGTATGGTATTAACTATGAGGAAACTTTTGCCCTTAGCCTATAGCATGACCCACCAATTTTAGATCTTTGTTTGCAGTTGCTGCACTTCTCTTAACATTATTCCCTTGAGCTTGGGCCTATTCCTATGCTAATAGGATTAGTGACCCCACTAATCATGACTCCACCATATTAGCTATTGTAGATCAATTAGGCATTATTTCTTCATTTTGTATTTAGTGTATTTTCTTCATTTCACTAGCCTCGTTCAATTATAAATAGGTCATTCTATTCTATTGTATACTTCATGTATCTAAAATACAAAGCTTCTTTTCCACAATTCTTAAGCTTGGTTTTTCTTGAATTAGAACAATATCTCCTATGGAAGTAGAATGTGTAAGCATTCTAGATGCATTAGAAAAGTACTATAGGTTTTATGATTATTTACATTGATTGGTTCTCTTAGGTAAACAAAATTTGGAAAGAGTTAGAAGGGTACAAGAAGAAGCTTGCACATGCTGAAGCCATATATGGACAGTCAAAAACAACTAGAAAACCAGAAGGAGCAAGACCCACTAACAGAACTGGCTTCCTTGGTCTTTTTGGTGAAAAAGTAGATAGCTTAGAGTATTACAGAGGAAAGATTCATGAACTAATCCCAAAACTAGAATCAGAACAAAAAATCACTCTCAGAGAGAAGCAGCAAGATGCTGCTCTGGTCTTTTTCACAAACAGGGTGACTGCAGCTTCTGCAGCACAGTGTCTACATGCCCAAATGGTTGACAAATGGACAGTTACAGATGCTCCAGAACCACATCAACTGATATGGACTAACCTTAAAATCAAGTTTTTTCAGAGACAACTACGGCAACATGTCGTGTATTTTGTTGTGGCCTTAGCCATACTTTTCTACATGATTCCAATTGGGTTTATTTCTGCTTTCACAACACTGGACAATTTGAAGAAGCTTCTCCCATTTATAAAGCCAATTGTGAACGTGAAAGCACTCAAGACTGTGTTGGAAGCTTTCCTCCCTCAGCTTGCACTCATTATCTTTTTGGCTTTGTTGCCCAAGTTCCTTTTGCTTCTGTCAAAGGCTGAGGGAATTCCCTCTGTAAGCCATGCAGTAAGAGCTGCTTCTGGGAAATACTTCTATTTCACTGTGTTAAATGTTTTCATTGGAGTGACAGTGGGAGGAACCTTGTTCACTACATTTAAGACCATTGAGGATGATCCTAACTCGATAGTTACTGTCCTAGCCAATGGTCTGCCAGGCAATGCAACATTCTTCTTGACCTATGTGGCTTTGAAGTAAGCTAATGATTTTGCATTTCTTATATGTACCATTTCTAATTACTTTATGAACGAGGTGGCTTTAAAATCACCATTTGGTCAGAATTCAATAATTGATCAATCACAAGTTCAATGGTGATTTTAAAAGTCACGTCATTTATAGAGTTGCACAAGAGTGACTTCTAACATTAAGCTTTGCAATCTTACAGTTCTCATTCCAATACAATAATTCTATGATTCACAGGTTCTTTATTGGTTATGGTCTTGAACTGTCTAGAATAGTGCCTTTAATTATATACCATTTGAAGAGGAAGTATCTGTGTAAGACTGAGGCTGAGTTGAAAGCAGCTTGGTTTCCTGGAGATCTTAGATATGGAACCAGGGTTCCTGGTGACATGCTGATTGTCACAATTGTCCTGTGCTACTCTGTTATAGCTCCTCTTATACTCCCATTTGGCGTGGCTTACTTTGGCCTGGGATGGCTAATTCTTAGAAATCAGGTAATGTTCTTTGATTTTTGTTTAAGTTCTAATTCTTATTTGACCAAGCTCTTTCCTATGTTGGAAAAAATTTGAGGAATATATATATATATTGGCTGTTCATTAACTCTTACATATCTTTTACCCTACCAAGGTGACAGCATGAGGAAAGGAAAAAAAATAAAAACAAAGAAACTTTACCTAACCCCGCTGAATTTTCATCATTTTTGCATTCTTCTCCCTAAAGTTTAATTTTTTTCAATTTAGTGTATCAATCTTTCAATTCTTTACAATCTCACACATCCATTAACTTTTTCCAAAATACCCCCATTTGTTTTAGGAAAAAAAAAAAACAAAAAAAAAAATTTGCAAAGATTAAGGCGTTGGTCCAAATTTAACGGTATTTTAAAAAATACCCATGACTCAATTTTTGCAAAAAAAATATATATATATTAAATATTTTTTCTAAAGAAATTTTCTTGAGATTTAATGAAAAATCCTAGCGGAGTGGGGACATTGAAAAAAATTAAAAGCTTGATGCACTAAATTGAAAGGTTTTGAACTTTATGGGAACATTGCAAAATGGGTGAAAATTCATGAGGGATAAGTGAAGTTTTCCTCATGGTTCATTCTTATTATTAAATGTGCAAATATTACATAAACTTTAAAATTCCGAGCTTTATCAATTTCTTTATGATGTTTTTGTTAGAATTTATGATATAATTCCATTTAAGATTATATTCCTTATAGGATAATTACCTTGTAATCAGGTTTTTTATGATGTTTGATCCAACAGGCACTCAAAGTTTATGTTCCATCTTATGAAAGCTATGGAAGGATGTGGCCTCACATGCATAAACGCATCCTAGCATCTCTAATGTTATACCAAGTTACTATGTTTGGTTACTTTGAGGCAAAGAAATTTGTCTGTGCACCATTGCTAATTCCACTCCCCATATTGTCCTTGATCTTTGGATATGTCTGTAGTCAGAAATTCTACCGCTCTTTCCGTGACACAGCTCTGGAAGTTGCTTGCCATGTGTTGCAGAAAAGTCCTAACATGGACCAGGTTTTCAGATCTTTCATCCCACCAAGCTTGAGATCTGAGAAGAATGATGGTGATCTGTTTGAAGATGCTTTATCAGAACAAGTTTCGAGAGTTTGATGCAGATTTGTGTCGGTTTTTATACTCCTGTTTAAGATTACTCTTTTAGAACTTGGCATATTTGTTTACATAAGAAGCACCATGGGAGTCACAGCCTTGATTGTCTGTAATATATTATGTTTATGTTTTTTGTTTTTTGTTTTTTGTTTTTGTTTTCTAATTTATAATGTTTGTGTTAGTTTGAACCACTTGTGTGGAATTTCTTATATGGTTCTGCATTAATATATGTTGCTTACATTTGAGATTATTCCATTCTATGTTATCTTCATGATTTCAGACAAATGATTTGCAGATTATACTCAAACAGAAAAGAGAGAGTAGTTCGAGGAACCCGAAACCTTCTTCTAACAACAAATGTAAACGTTTGACAATAAACTTCTCTAGTTATTTTATTAGTTTTATGGTGTCTTTAAATAAACACTTACAATGCATAGTAGAAATAAAACACTAACAGGAATAAACCACTTATAATGTGATAACATATTATCTCTAAATTATTCAATTCTAATCCTAAAATCCTTCTCCCTAATCACATAACAATGCAATCTTTAGTTTGAGGAAACATTGCAAATTGGGTTTTACTTTGTGACCGGTATTTGTACTTTTTTTAAGGTTTTTATTATTATTAGTTTGGGTAGTCTTGTTGAAACTTTAACTTCTGTGTTAGTTGTGTTTTTTTTTTTTCACTTTTATTTATTTATTCTACTTTCAAGTTTATTTTCGCTATATTTTACTTTCAATTGATTTGTACTTCTAGGGGGTACTGCTTGAGCCTATAAGATTGTGTACTAGATATGGTGCTGCATAATTAGTGCCTTTTGTGGTGTTAATTGTAATTCCTTAGACTATAATGCTTTCAAAAATCATCAAATTCTCCCTTAGCCTTCTTTTTATTCATTAACGGATTGTTTTTCTTTGCTCTCTGACCACCATCTTCTTCATTAAAAAAATTCCAAACTTCCTATTTCTTTTCATTTTTAACTTCCTCTGTTGTCAACTGCCACAAGTCCTCCCTTATTTCGTGAGAAGTTGACTTCATTACTAACAAAACTATTGACCAATTGAAACCCTAACCGATTTGGCTAAGTGCTGTAAAAAAAGCTGTAATTTTTTACGGTCTAAATTTAACTCCACTCTTTTTCTCATGAAAAACTTGATATTAAATATGGACTGTTAAAAAAACTACAACGTATATTTTGTAGTTTTTTTTTACAGTTCCTACGCCAAATCGACCGAGTAAATGGTCAGATTGTCAAAACCAATATAGATATAATGGAGCCTGAACATGTAAATTTCAATTAGTACAAGATCATTTGGAAACTCAATAATACACACAAGCCAAGTGTGCTCTACTAATCACATAACTTAAATTATAGAATTTTCCTTTGATATTTCTTTCAAGCAAAACCAACATGATCTCTCTATATTTCCACCTTTCACTTGGATTAACATACAAAACTGCCTCTTCATTTGAGCTGTTCTTACAGGACAGATCAAAAAAAAAAAAAAAGAAAAAAGCAAAGGCAGGCGGTTTAAACCCAGAAAAACTAGCAGTTAACTGGCTCGAAAATCCAGGAAAAGACGCAACTTCTGCAGTAGGAGCTCACGGGTGCCGAAAAGAGGCTTGCCGCTGATGATCCAATCCTTCTCTAGAAGACCTGCTTTAGCACTACTCAGCATCTCATCGTGGAAAGCAGATACAATGCTGTAGATTGAGGTCCTCAAAACATCAGCAACAGCATATGCTTTTGAATGTAGAGGCCCACCTCTCTTTTTACCCACTGCACCTTCTATTCTTCTTGTGCTTGATGTTGCCCATTTAATTCCAGCCGGCCCCATCAAATGTGAGGGGGATTGAAGGTGGGTCTTCTTCCCCATGAATGTCTCAACAGCAAGGAGGCAGGACAACAGTGTTGAGATGACGTCAGCATTACTACCAGAGAGCTGAGCAACCCCACACCTGTCCTCCGTATGCGAGCCTGCAGTTAGCGAGGCAACCGTCCTGGCACACCACGCACATAGCTGCATAAAGAAGGCTCCATCATTTGGTTTGTATCTCTATGCTAATAGGTGCATGAAGTAATGTTCATATAAAGTTGTATAATTGAAGAAACAAATTTATAGTCGTTGGAAACTAATCTATGATCTGATCACATGTCACATGCAACATAAAAGAAACATGGAAAGTTCAAGCGAAACTATGAGAGATATTAGCCGACATATTTATGCTTTTTTTTTAAACCAAATATATTATAAATAAAAAGTATATACAAGAAGTTCCTGATGAGTAGACTGTTAAAACCTAGCGCACAGTAAAAATATTAATTATACAAGGAGATATTCATAACTAAGAACTAGTGTGCTCATGTCTGTGTGTGAAGAGGGAATATGTTGTTCACACCCTTTCTTTGTCCCACATGCATAGCAATAACTTGCTGTCAGCAGGCATCTAACACAAGGACCGACTGCTGCAAGAAATAAATTCTCCGGAAAAATGAGCAGAGAAAAAAGGTGCTTATGTTGAGATATGAGATAAATAATTTGATCATCATGCTATAGAAGTCTAAAAGAAAACCCTTTTGTTGCATTAAATAATCTCAACACTTGAATCAATCCCCCACAACTCCCCAATCTCTAAGTGACAGAACAGCTGATTACGTAGTATTATGATGCACAGAAGATTCCTAACTGCGGACCATTCAAGAATCCATTGAATGTGATCTTATCTGTGCAGGTCAGCCTATAATGTAAGAGCAAGCCCAAGTGATGCAGGATTTTGAAAAATAAAATAAAATAAATGTTACTGTTTGCAGTACCAGCACCAAATTGGTGGCATTGCTCAAAGTCCACAATTTTCTCCAATACCTAAAATGACATTGTAGTTTATATTATCAGATCTACTGTTTAAAAGATTTTAAGTACGACCCTTTTGAAGGATTAATAGAATGAGACCTTGTGGGCAGACGGTTCAGCCAAAAGGTAAGAGCAACCCCATATCCAGTAACTCTTTTGTGTTCTGCCAATGGCATGGTATAGCAACTTCCAAAAGACGGGCTAGGTGGCCAAAGGCTCACAGAAAACCGCTACTTTTGTTATAAGTAATATACCAGTTTCATTGAAAGCGTCAGGCTCCCTTAAATACACAGAAAATATACAAAATAAACCACCTAACTAGAAAGAGCAGAACAAACAAAGAAGTTACTATAGCTAATCAACATAGAAGACACAAATGCCACCGTCCATAGATACAATGTTTCATAGAACAAAGATAAATTTCCCCCAACATCCTCTCCCTATCCTCAGAAGTTTCTATCATTCATTTTACTCCCTGAGCATCAAAAGAGGCATGTAGGCACCATTTTCCACACAGCAGCACTTCTTAGCCGTTCAGAGGACCACCAGCAGCCATGCAGATCAACAACATGTTTAGGCATAACCCAGGACATCTCAAACGACAGAAAAAAGCGCTCCAAATGGCGGAAGCCACATCGCAATGAAGAAGAAGATAACCTTAAACTTCTTTTACAGAACAACATCAACAGACATCTTTTTCCCTTTCAGCCACCAAACTCAATGACATTCTAACTAAAAATCTTTATCAGGTAAATCTTCAGCTCAAGAATTGCTCACTAGAGCTAGAAAATAGAAACACAGCATTTAATTAAGAATACATGTTTCACACTGTGTTCATTTTAAAAGTATCGTTAATCTGCTAATTTAACATCAGTCCCCTCCTCTTCAGAGAACATTCCTAATTCCCATCAATTTCAAACAGTTTCAATACCTCTAGACACAAGAGCTAATCCCACCCCCTAAACATTTCACTCAAAAAGATGGATGATACAAGAGAGCCTAAACTCAGCTTTTAAAACCAAAACCTTAAACTAGTGTGCACAATCGTGCAGGAAAATGAGCATATACATATATCTAGGAAAAAAACTAATGGTTGAGTGGCCCGCAGAAAATGTTCTATTACACAAAGAGAAGTACCAACAGGCTTGCAAGAGAGACAGAAGATGGATGCGGCAAACAAGAACAGCATTTAAGGAGTTGGCCTCCCAAATTAATTCTGAAATGCATAAGAGACAATCTACTGAGTTTGAAACCCAAGATAAGATAAAATCGATTGATAGCATCCTTATCGTAAGAGGGACATGTCCCAAAATGGAAGTAACAACTCTGATCCTATACGCAAAAGGAACATGTACAGTCAGAATAGCATCCTTAACAGCAAAGATTAAAGGAGAAGAAAGATCTTTCAAACAGTATCCACTACAACTATTTCCTGATTGAAGATAGTGGCATGTATGCTCCGACCTTGAGGAGTTCAGAGCCACATGGAAGAATCTAAAAGAGGATTTGAGAAGGTTGTAGATGTGATGAACATCTTTTCCCTACATTCTAGACTGCCAAGAGCATGGAAGGCATGGAATATCTCCTGCTAAGTGCACAAACTCTTACTCAATCTTTGAAGGATCTCACATGTACCTTTTCCTTTGGATAATTTGACCTATATAAATTTGGAAAGGCTAGACCCTCAAAGCAAGCCATCCCTGGAGGGAGATGAAATCAAAATCATAACTGGACCTGTTTAAGATTAGGAAGTATAAATCACTTAAAGATGAAAATATTGTAGCATTATCACTTTGGTTGGCAAAGAGATATCCCCTGATAGCAGAAAGTGGTAGAATGACTCCTTGTTATGAGTATCAAACCTTTTTCCACAAGGTATCTTTATCCCATTATTACAAGCCTGAAAACCAAACCAATTTAATAGGTACTCTATTTCTATTAGCCAAATCAAATTAGCTAATGAAATAATCCTATTGATCCGTTTCGCCTGGTTCGGGTTAGTTTAGCCAGTTTTCGGTTTTTCACACACCCCTAACCTTCAGTTACTTAAAATGAGTAAAATTAAGACATGCCATGTTTGTCAGAAAGATGTTAAAAAGTTATTACTATTTGTGGTTAACTAAATGAACAGGTGACCTTGAACTAGATATATTAGCCCATTATATAGTCACCTTAACTCAACTTATGGCCTCAATCCATCTGACTAATATTTATAGCATGACTCCTTTATCAACTGTGTATTAGTTCACCATATATTAGTATTCATTACATATTTTAATCACAAAACACATCTATTTATTCAAGTGCAGATATGAATTGCAAGTTGGAATTCATACCCATGTCTATGTCACAATGCAAGCACATAGATCAGAAAGAATTAAAATTCATGTTATATGGACCCTCAGCATTAGTAAATACTACTCATAAATCATTAAAAGGAAGTGCCCTACAAAAGAAAAAAAAAAGCACAAAAATTCTTTCTTTTACAACTTGTTAGAAGATACGACAACTTGAATAGAAAAAGGCTGAGTAAGTAGCAGCACAGTCATGCAGGAGGTCCTGGGAAAGTCCTACGACACTTTGAGGGATTACGACGAACTAGCCTATGGGTAAACATAGGGTACAACTAGGAAAACAAAACAAGAAAAAAAATCTGCCCTTCATCATAAAATTACATAGATTCCTGAACACGCTTATAGCAATTTTATAAAGTCAAATAACAAAGAAAAGCCCACATAAAAGAAATCTGTTCATGACAAGATAACATAATGCAAGCTTCAAAAATAATACACAAACATACATAGATTTATGTATGCATACATTTATTCACATGCATAAGCAACAGTGGTCTGTACCTGGAAGTTGTTCAGTGGTTCCCAATGCTTAGATTCTAGACGTGAGTCAGCTGGTGAGAGCAACTGATTGGATAGTTGGGAGGTTTTGTCAACTTTACTTTCCAAACCTTCAGCCAACTTTAATGCAAGCTCTTCCAGAGGCCTCAAGCATACAGCGGTGACTCTTTTGTAAGTCTCACCAGTTTCTTCAAAAAAGGCAGCTCGTCGCCACGTATCAACATTATTCTCACAAACCATACACAGATCAAGATAAGCAAGATACTGTAGAAGAGAACTTCCATTCCTCTCCTCCAGAGCTGCAAGGAGATGCTCACTTGGATTTGTTTCTGCTGCTGCAGATCCTTTGGGTGGTGCAAATGTGAACCTCTTTGTATGTAGCACCTGTTTTGCCACATAGTTTCAGAAAATTAGGCAAATGTTATAATGACTTTTAAAGGGAAGAGGTGAGGATATGAACATGCGAATCACTAGAATAAAAATAATAAAAATGATTGGCTAACACGTGCTATTGAGACAGAAGTCTCCACCCATTAAAGGTCAGACAGAAGAGGAGATATCTTTGTTTGTGGTTATCAGTGAAAATGACATATTATTAGAAAAGTATATGCCAAGATGCAGGTTTTCCAGTGTTTTAATTGCAACTAAGTTCTCATTAACTCCCTATCGAAAGCAACACGCAAGAAATATTTGATTTAAGGTCTTGTGGTTAAAAGAAAAATCGATGCAGCCATGGAAGATTGATTTCCATTACTTCATAACTTTGTAGACTCCAAAATTTATTCTGTGGCTCATTTGCAACAACATCACATTAGGGTCCAAATCTTATACGGTTTTGAAGGTTGAATCATTAGGAGTCCAGGGTTAAAAATGTTTCTGATTTGGGTTATTATCTCATAAGTAATGGTTAGTTTTTTTATGAGGGACAGATCTATAATTTTTTCAAACTCCTGCAAATTGAGGGTCTTTTGATAATCGAGTCGATCTAGAACTTTATAGGTGTTACTAACTGTCCTTGAGTTCAAGTTAGGCTTTATTTGGGTTTTGTTAGATCTTTAGTTTAGTAGACTAATTAAAAGTCATAATGCTGCTAGTCCCTCTATATATGTGCCCAATGCACTCAGAGAATTCAGCACATTTGATAATGGAATACCTGATGCAAATGGCAAGACACAAATTTTATTTTATAGTTTATTTAGGTCTTCTTCCTCCTCTCTTTTTACTAATTTCTCCGTATATTTGTGTGATTATCGTTTGTCCTGCATCAATAATAGTTTTGAGTATTGAAATAAGATTGTCAAGCATGTTCATATTTCTCTCCACTGTGCAAGATACTATTCGCCAAAGCCTTTTAGAGCCCCTGAACAACCAAAAACTTTTCTCTTTTCTTCCATCTTTTACAACCACAAATCAGATCCATTCTACTATACCCTTTGAAACCCTAAAACCCTAAAATACCTCTTAGACTGCAAATTGTCCTTTTAAACACCTCAACAAGCATAAACATTTACTACTGCCAGAAAATTCTAGCAAGTCGTTTCCATAGTTTCCAACTTCTTCCATCTATCAAAATCAAATCTTTTCAAGCCATTATTCACTCTACAAACCTCAACACGTTCTTCTAAAATACTAGACACTAGATCAATACATTCTCCTAACTCTAAACCTAGTACAAGCATATTTAGAGAGGTTCCCTAATATGTCGTAGGTCAGAAATGAATTTGCTTTACAGGTTATGGCAGTTTTACTGAGATATGGAGATTTTACACAAAACCATAAACAACATTTAGCACGAAAGTTAACATTAGAATAAAACTTAGAAGCAAACAATATGGAGTTGAAACAAGGTATGGGAAAAGTACAGAAACACGTTGGCACGAGGACAAGATAGTACATGAATAGATACTTTGACACATATAGTTACATTACATGTCCTATAGTTACATTACATGTCCTGGTGCTGTATTGTTTGCTACTAAGTGTTGTTACAATTTACAGTAAAAAGCATTCCTTTTTCATTCATTTTAATGCCACGTCCTAACGAAGTGGCTTATTCGTAAACGGGTGGTAGTTGGAGGGAGGGGAAGGGAGTCAGGTGTCACTTTTTAAAGTTTAGTGGCATAAGTGTAAATTGTAAAAACTTTTCTCTTTTCTTCCATCTTTTACAACCACAAATCAGATCCCTTCTACTATACCCTTTGAAACCCTAAAACCCTAAAATACCTCTTAGACTGCAAATTGTCCTTTTAAACACCTCAACAAGCATAAACGTTTACTACTGCCAGAAAATTCTAGCAAGTCGTTTCCATAGTTTCCAACTTCTTCCATCTATCAAAACCAAATCTTTTCAAGCCATTATTCACTCTACAAACCTCAACACGTTCTTCTAAAATAATAGACACTAGATCAACACATTCTCCTAACTCTAAACCTAGTACAAGCATATCTAGAGAGGTTCCCTAATATGTCGTAGGTCAGAAATGAATTTGCTTTACAGGTTATGGCAGTTTTACTGGGATATGGAGATTTTACACAAAACCATAAACAACATTTAGCACGAAAGTTAACATTAGAATAAAACTTAGAAGCAAACAATATGGAGTTGAAACAAGGTATAGGAAAAGTACAGAAACACGTTGGCACGAGGACAAGATAGTACATGAATAGATATTTTGACACATACAGTTACATTACATGTCCTGGTGCTGTATTGTTTGCTACCAAGTGTTGTTACAATTTACAGTAAAAAGCATTCCTTTTTCATTCATTTTAACGCCACTTCCTAACGAAGTGGCTTATTCGTAAACGGGTGGTAGTTGGAGGGAGTTGAAGGGAGTCAGGTGTCACTTTTTAAAGTTTAGTGGCATAAGTGTAAAAGTGGTGGTAGTTCGGGAGGCTAAAGTGTATTTTTCCCTATATAATACATTAAACATGTATTTCACTATTGAACTGAGATGGTATGCCCATCCACTACATGTCAATGGAGCATCGAAGTGATTGAGAAGTACCCCTGCGGCATAGATATAGATGCAGGATAAGGTACAAGAAGGTGTGCAGCATTGGAGAGAATAAATAAATAAGCATGATTGGGGGGGGGGGGGAAGCTATGATGACTTAGATAATGATGAAAGTTTATAAATCCTATAATGCATCACTTTTCACGTGCTTATATTATTTGTTCTCTATTCGTAAGTACATATATTTTTCCTGTTAGTTCAAAGATTTTGTACTGGCAATCTGTTTAATAGAATTTTTTCACATAAAAGCCTGAATCTTTTCTGCCATGAAATCAGTTTCTTCCCCTCCCTTCACGTTTTGTACATTCTTTTTGTCCCAAATTGAAAATGGAATGAAAGTGAGGACATCAATTTGGGATAATACAACATGCAAGATATAATGTACCCTACTTTTTTAATTTGAAGAATCATATCCCTGAGATGATATGCAATGAGAATTACAATGAAAATTAGCAACCATAGGATACGAACATCAATCAATATTGACATGATATCAAATGCTTCAGTAGACCACCTGCGAAAGGTACATGATACTGAAAAGAAAGAAAAAAAATCCAACTAAAGAAAATGTCGGAAGAGCTAACCCGATGTAAATGATGACTTAATTCCCAGCAGAGAAACATCGCAAAACTTCCAATCCAAAAGATGATCTGCTCAGCAATGTACTTTCTCACTGTAACCTGCCTCTTAAAGGGATCTGGGAGAATTGCTCCTAGAACAGCTGAGAAAAGGTAAGCCACACCCGAAAGCGCAAAAGCGCATGTAGTAGCTGAAGGGAGCCCCATCTTGAAGCTGAAGAAGGGTGGACGCTGTTGCAACAAGCAGATTAAAATTAGTGGCCAAGAGTCTCAGGAATAGAAAGAAAACAACTGTGAGAATACAGCGGCAATCTAAATGGCAACCCCAGTGAAAACATGCAAACAATGACTTCTTAACTAGTAAAAATGAACTTGATTTTGCCATGTTGCGGGCCGCAGGCTCATCAAAACAGAGCAAGACCTGAAGTTTTGAATTTCACAATCATATATTTTGAGCAATAAAATGGACACTATATTATTAAAAGAATGAGAAAAAATAATTAAAAAAGCACCCAAATTTCGTTTAAACACCTACAAAAGAAAAGCATAGAGCAAATTTAGTAGGAGCAATTGCTGATCAGAACATAACCTACCCTGAAATTTTACCCATATCACTACAAGAAGATATTCAAAGATGATGTGCAAATACAGTCTTAGAAGCACCAAAATTTAAACTTTGTATTAAAAATCGGAAAAGTCTAGTGCAGCAGGACGCAAAACTAGATAGGCAGTCATAAGTTCTTGGCATTCCCAAGAAGAGTATTTGGCAATTTGAAGAATGCATCATCAGTTTCTCCGATAAATTTCTAAGCTTAGAGAAATATGGCTTAAATCAAATAGTCTCCTTCATTTGAGCTCATATGCCTTCCAACATCTAATTTATAATAACACTCATTTATTTTATAACTATAGTAACCAAAGTGACAGGGTAATTCAAACAGCATATTAAAAGTTAATGTGCCTAACACAAGTGTTTAAGTAGATCGAGATGTTTCGTTCTTCTATTTCTGAAACCAGCAGAACATGAAACGCCATCAAATAACAAAATCTGTAAAAAAGTGTAAACTTTCTCTTTTCCCAACTCCAGCTTTTCTCAGCAACCAACCAGAGCATAGACCCAAATTAAAAACTTCATAAAAAGCAAACAAAACCCCAACACACACAGACAGCAACCTGAATAATGGGAAACTCCAAAACCCATCTGCGCTTGTAAACATAAACCAACCCGTAAAGCAATCCAACCCCAAAACCTCGAATCACCCACTCAACATCAAAGCTGCTCGATTTCACCCAGCACATCGAAACCATTCCCAGCGATCCTGATACAGCACAAGCCGCCACAAACAACACAAAGCTCAAAGAAACCTTAGCCCGGAAGCGAAAATCGACGGGCACCGATGCCGATGATGAGTCCGAGACAAGAAGAAAGCGGACGAGACCGAGTATGAGCTCAAAAGGGTAGGCCGGACGGTGGGGGTGGGGGGAGGAGACGAGTGAGAGAGAGGCAGAGAAGAGGAGCTGTGAGAGGTGGAAAGTGAAGAAGGTGAGGAGGGTAATGAGCGACGGGGCATAAGAGAGTAATGGGTTTCTGCTACTACTACTAGAAGTAGAAGTACTGGTGGTGATGGTGGAGATGAATGTTTTGAAGAGGATGAAGATGGCAGTGGAGGGAATGGACTGCCATATGAGGAACCCTAGGAACCGGTTCTTGACAATCATTTCTGGTGATGTTGCTGACATTGTTTTTGGTTTTTTGATTCTGAATTTTGTTCCTCAGACAAGATTGTGTGTTTGATGCTCTTTTGATTTTGGAGAAAGTTCTGGGGAGGAACAATGGTGGGGTTTATTTTTTTGGCACAATGGTGGGGTTTTGATGGGTTTTATTTGTTTGCACAAAGTTACTGTACTTTTTAATTTATTATTGCCGGACCTTAGAAGTTGTGTGTTATTTCATTTATGATTTTGGTTTTTTCCGAACCGACCCCAAATTTTAATGGGTTTTTAGCATTGTACTCTTGTTAATTGTAGGTATATTGTCATATTGTACAGAGTCAGAGTGTAAGCTCCGTTTCGGTCAGTGATTATTGGTTAAAATTGGAATCGGGCCAATAAGCTAAGCTTTGTTGTGGTTGTTCCAAAAAGTTTAAAAAATATATATCAGTTATAATCGAGTGTATATAAATGCAAAAATGGATAATTAGACAGGTAGGGTTGGTCACTAGTTATTTCCAACCGCTTTTAAGAGCAATTGGCCGATTAGCCAGTTACCACAGGTTGGTGGCTGGTTATA
>NC_081542.1:27267496-27283921 GCF_901000735.1 Corylus avellana
GATCATCAGCGGCAAGCCTCTTTACGGCACCCGTGAGCTCCTGCTGCAGAAGTTGCGTCTTTTCCTGGATTTTCGAGCCAGTTAACTGCTAGTTTTTCTGGGTTTAAACCACCTGCCTTTGTTTTTTTCTTTTTTTTTTTTTTTTTATTTTTTTTTTTTTATCTTTTCTGTAAGAACAGCTCAAATGAAGAGGCAGTTTTGTATGTTAATCCAAGTGATAGGTGGAAATATAGAGAGATCATGTTGGTTTTGCTTGAAAGAAATATCAAAGGAAAATTCTATAATTTAAGTTATGTGATTAGTAGAGCACACTTGGCTTGTGTGTATTATTGAGTTTCCAAATGATGTTGTACTAATTGAAATTTAAATGTTCAGGCTCCATTATATCTATATTGGTTTCAACAATCTGACCATTTAATCGGTCGATTTGGCGTAGGCACTGTAAAAAAAACTACAAAATATACGTTGTAGTTTTTTAATATTTTGTAGTTTTTTAACAGTCCATATTTAATATCAAGTTTTTCATGAGAAAAAGAGTGGAGTTAAATTTAGACCATAAAAAATTACAGCTTTTTTTACAGCACTTGGCCGAATCGGTTAGGGTTTCAACTGGTCAATAGTTTTGTTAGTAATGAAGTAAACTTCTCACGAAATCAGGGAGGACTTGTGGCAGTTGACAACAAAGGAAGTTAAAAATGAAAAGAAATAGGAAGTTTGGAATTTTTTTTAATGGAGAAGATGGTGGTCAGAGAGCAAAGAAAACAATCCGTTAATGAATAAAAAGAAGGCCAAGGGAGAATTTGATGATTTTTGAAAGCATAATAGTCTAAGGAATTATAACACCACAAAAGGCAGTAATTATGCAGCACCATATCTAGTACACAATCTTATAGGCGAAAGCAGTACCCCCTAGAAGTACAAATCAATTGAAAGTAAAAACGAAAATAAACTTGAAAGTAGAATAAATAAATAAAAGTGAAAAAAAAAAAAAAAAACCAACTAACCTTAGTCACAAACAAACTTTTAGCTAAGAAATGTTTAATTGCTCACAAAAAAAAAAAAAGAGAAAGTTTTACTGCCGCATCATCAGTTATGTGGTACTCGTATAACAGTTTACTAAATAACATTACTAAAAAAAAAGAGAGCTAAAAATAATGTACCAAATCTAGAAAAGATGTCACAAGTTAAAGTTTCAACAAGACTACCCAAACTAATAATAATAAAAACCTAGAAAAAAGTACAAATACCGGTCACAAAGTAAAACCCAATTTGCAATGTTTCCTCAAACTAAAGATTGCATCGTTATGTGATTAGGGAGAAGGATTTTAGGATTAGGATTGAATAATTTAGAGATAATATGTTATCACATTAGAAGTGGTTTATTCCGGTTAGTGTTTTATTTCTACTATGCATTGTAAGTGTTTATTTAAAGACACCATAAAACTAATAAAATAACTAGAGAAGTTTATTGTCAAACGTTTACATTTGTTGTTAGAAGAAGGTTTCGGGTTCCTCGAACTACCCTCTCTTTTCTGTTGGAGTATAATCTGCAAATCATGTCTGAAATCATGAAGATAACATAGAATGGAATAATATCAAATGTAAGCAACATATATTAATGCAGAACCAAATAAGAAATTCCACACAAGTGGTTCAAACTAACACAAACATTATAAATTAAAAAAAAAAAAAACAAAAACAAAAAACATAAACATAATATATTACAGACAATCAAGGCTGTGACTCCCGTGGCGCTTCTTATATAATGTCAACAAATATGCCAAGTTCCAAAAGAGTAATCTTAAACAGGAGTATAAAAACCAACACAAATCTACATCAAACTCTCGAAACTTGTTCTGATAAAGCATCTTCAAACAGATCACCATCATTCTTCTCAGATCTCAAGCTTGGTGGGATGAAAGATCTGAAAACCTGGTCCATGTTAGGACTTTTCTGCAACACATGGCAAGCAACTTCCAGAGCTGTGTCACGGAAAGAGCGGTAGAATTTCTGACTACAGACATATCCAAAGATCAAGGACAATATGGGGAGTGGAATTAGCAATGGTGCACAGACAAATTTCTTTGCCTCAAAGTAACCAAACATAGTAACTTGGTATAACATTAGAGATGCTAGGATGCGTTTATGTGAGGCCACATCCTTCCATAGCTTTCATAAGATGGAACATAAACTTTGAGTGCCTGTTGGATCAAACATCATAAAAAACCTGATTACAAGGTAATTATCCTATAAGGAATATAATCTTAAATGGAATTATATCATAAATTCTAACAAAAACATCGTAAAGAAACTGATAAAGCTCGGAATTTTAAAGTTTATGCATGTAATATTTGCACATTTAATAATAAGAATGAACCATGAGGAAAACTTCACTTATCCCTCTTAAATTTTCACCTCTTTTGCAATGTTCCCATAAAGTTCAAAACCTCTCAATTTAGTGTATCAAACTTTTAATTTTTTTCAATGTCTCCACTCCGTTAGGATTTTCCATTAAATCCCAACAAAATTTCTTTAGAAAAAATATTTAATTTATTTTTTATTTTTTATTTTTTTTGCAAAAATTGAGTCATGGGTATTTTTTTAAATACCGTTAAATTCAGACCAATGTCTTAATCTTTGCAATTTTTTTCTTTTGTGTTTTTTTCCTAAAACAAATGGGGGTATTTTGGAAAAAGTTAACGGATGTGTGAGATTGTAAAGAATTGAGAGATTGATACACTAAATTAAGAAAAATTGAACTTCAGGGAATGTAAAAATGATGACAATTCAGCAGAGTTAAGTGAAGTTTCTCTGCTTTTTTTTTTCCTTTCCTCATGCTGTCACCTTGGTAGGGTAAAAGATATGTAAGAGTTAATGAACAGTCTCTCTCTCTCTCTCTATATATATATATTCCTCAAATTTTTTCCAACATAGGAAAGAGCTTGGTCAAATAAGAATTAGAACTTAAACAAAAATCAAAGAACATTACCTGATTTCTAAGAATTAGCCATCCCAGGCCAAAGTAAGCCACGCCAAATGGGAGAATAAGAGGAGCTATAACAGAGTAGCACAGGACAATTGTGACAATCAGCATGTCACCAGGAACCCTAGTTCCATATCTAAGATCTCCAGGAAACCAAGCTTCTTTCAACTCAGCCTCAGTCTTACAAAGATACTTCCTCTTCAAATGGTATATAATTAAAGGCACTATTCTAGATAGTTCAAGACCATAGCCAATAAAGAACCTGTGAATCATAGAATTATTGTATTGGAATGAGAAGTGTAAGATTGCAAAGCTTAATGTTAGAAGTCACTCTTGTGTAACTCTATAAATGACGTGATTTTTAAAATCACCATTGAGCTTGTGATTGATTATTATTGAATTCTGATCAAATGGTGATTTTAAAGCCACCTCGTTCATAAAGTAATTAGAAAAGGTACATATAAGAAATGCAAAATCATTAGCTTACTTCAAAGCCACATAGGTCAAGAAGAATGTTGCATTGCCTGGCAGACCTTTGGCTAGGATAGTAACTATAGAGTTAGGATCATCCTCAATGGTCTTAAATGTAGTGAACAAGGTTCCTCCCACTGTCACTCCAATGAAAACATTTAACACAGTGAAATAGAAGTATTTCCCAGAAGCAGCTCTTACTGCATGGCTTACAGAGGGAATTCCCTCAGCCTTTGACAGAAGCAAAAGGAACTTGGGCAACAAAGCCAAAAAGATAATGAGTGCAAGCTGAGGGAGAAAAGCTTCCAACAGAGTCTTGAGTGCTTTCATATTCACAATTGGCTTTATAAATGGGAGAAGCTTCTTCAAATTGTCCAGTGTTGTGAGAGCAGAAATAAACCCAATTGGAATCATGTAGAAAAGTATGGCTAAGGCCACAACAAAATACACGACATGTTGCCGTAGGTGTCTCTGAAAAAACTTGATTTTAAGGTTAGTCCATATCAGTTGATGTGGTTCAGGAGCATCTGTAACTGTCCATTTGTCAAGCATTTGGGCATGTAGACACTGTGCTGCAGAAGCTGCAGTCACCCTGTTTGTGAAAAAGACCAGAGCAGCATCTTGCTGCTTCTCTCTGAGAGTGATTTTTTGTTCTGATTCTAGTTTTGGGACTAGTTCATCAATCTTTCCTCTGTAATACTCTAAGCTACCTACTTTTTCACCAAAAAGACCAAGGAAGCCAGTTCTGTTAGTGGGTCTTGCTCCTTCTGGTTTTCTAGTTGTTTTTGACTGTCCATATATGGCTTCAGCATGAGCAAGCTTCTTCTTGTACCCTTCTAACTCTTTCCAAATTTTGTTTACCTAAGAGAACCAATCAATGTAAATAATCATAAAACCTATAGTACTTTTCTAATGCATCTAGAATGCTTACACATTCTACTTCCATATGAGATATTGTTCTAATTAGGAAAAAACATGCTTAAGAATTGTGGAAAAGAAGCTTTGTATTTTTGATACATGAACTATACAATAGAATGACCTATTTATAATTGAACGAGGCTAGTGAAAGAAAGAAAATACACTAAATACAAAATGAAGAAATAATGCCTAATTGATCTACAATAGCTAATATGGTGGAGTGGGGTCACTAGCCCCATTAGCATAGGAATAGGCCCAAGCTCAAGGGAATAATGTTAAGAGAAGAGCAGCAACTGCAAACAAAGATCTAAAATTGGTGGGTCATGCTATAGGTTAGGGGCAAAAGTCTCCTCATAGTCAATACCATACTCCTGGGTGTCAACCAAAGATCTAAAAGTCTCTTCATAGTCAACAAGACGAACCTCTTGTAGCGTTCAAATGACCCAAATTCCCTTGTCTGGATTTTGCAAACCTACTTGCATCCAATTGCTGATTTTTTGGGAGGCAAATCCATCAGATCCAAAGTATGGGAGTTTTGGTATGGGCATTTAATTTGACATTCTGCCTAAGAGGGTTACCACTTGCCTCGCGATAAGTGTAATGTTTGTGAAGAGTAGTAAGAGACAAAAATAAAATAGTAAAAAAAGAAAAAAATGGTAATCTTATAGATGGGTAGGAGGTGCTCTTACCCTTCTAAAGCGACGGAGTCTGGAGGCCTAGGGAGAATTTTGGGGGTGTGATGTAACATGATGACCATCAGACGCATCAAATATACCATAAGTAGCCATGAAAGGATCGTCTAAAGAGCTTGAATTTTGTGCATAAGACTCGGGGAAAAAAATATATATATTGGAGGGATAAGTGAAAATAGGCGAATAATTGGAAGAGGAATGTGGAAAACTCGAGTGACGTGTAAACGATTTATGTTCCTAGAAGTCCCCATGACGAGAAACCTAAAGGCGTCTAGTAATGGGATCATAACAACGATAGCCCTTTTGGGCAATGACATAATCAAGAAAACAACATAATTGGGAGGTTCGAGTTTAATGTCCTTGATCATGTGAAGGAAGAGTGACAAAACATGCACAACATACCAAAACCGCGAAGGAAGGTGTAGTCAGGAACTCTTCCATAGAGAAGCTCAAAAAGAGTTTTGTAGTGAATCGTAGGTGAAGGAACTCGATTGATTGTGTAAACAATAGTAAAACTAGTTTTAGCCCAAAATTGTTTTTGAACATAAGTAGAAATGATAAGAGCTCTTACGGTGTCTAAGATATGACGATGTTTTTGTTTTGCACGTCCATTATGTTGAGAGGTGTAAGGACATGAGAACAATGGAAAATTGTCCCATTTTGATTTCAAATGTCAAGAAATGATTTTTCATTATACTCCATAGCATTATTTGAACAAAATATTTTGATGGTACAATAATATTAAGTTTGTACCATTTTTTGAAAGTTTCGATAAATATGAGTGAGTTCAAATATATGTTGTAAAATATATATCTAAGTATAACAAGAATAATCATCAACAAAGATAACAAAATAGCGAGATCCTCACTCAATGGGAATTAGGGCAAGACCCTAAAATAAGAATGGACAAAATCTAAAGGTTCAAACAAAAAAGACTTAGTTTTATTAAATGTTAAATGAGTTTGATTTCCAAGATGACAAGAGAGACAATTTAAAGGTTTAAAATATATAGAGGAGTTGATGAAGAAGACTATAAAGTTAAAAAAGCCTTTGGTGTGCTTCTTTTGCAGTTAAAAACTTCAAAGAAATGCTTAAATAGGAGAAGGTGCACGAGCGGCAAAATAAGGCTTATTGGAGGCACCAAGAAAATAGTGGCTCTCATAACATGAAGAAAAAAACAAGTTAAAGAATCGTGGAAAAGAAGCTTGTATTTCTGATATATGAAGTACACAATAGAACGATCTATTTATAGTTCAACGAGGCCGGTAAAAGATAGGAAACAAAATAATACATAGCAAATCAATACTTTACCTCTTTGTTGTCTGTTACCACCATTGATTTGTAAAATGTCTCAGGATAGATAGTTTCAAAATACGAATCAACATGTTCTTTTCTTGTTTGGCCTTCAAGAACTGGAGGTATATCTCTAACAAGAATGGCAAATTGTTCAGGCTTCACTTCAGGAGACATAAGAGCGTCTGCTCGCAGTCCAGAGACATGTGTATATGCCTTCCATAACAAGTAATATGTAACAAAAGAAACCCAATAAACGGCTATCAGAAATGCCCAAAACCGAGGACTCTTCTCCTGTATATGCAAACAAACAAAGAAAACTGCATTCAAATGAAATTATGGGGCCCATATAATTCATTAACAAACAAAATAGAATATATAATATATAGTTTGAAGTTTTATTTTAGAAAAGACATTAATTAGATAGCGTAACACACAAATCACATATTTAGTATCACCATCTCAGCAAGATGTGCCTCTGGTTGAAGAATAAGTACGATTTTAGGAGAAACTTCACTTTAGACCCCTGAACTACCGCATGTTTTGAGAAAACTCTCCTCTCAAAGTTCAAAAACTCTCAATTTGAACCCCTCAACTTTCAAATTTAAACCCCTACGTTAGTTTTTAAACATTAAAAGTGATACAATGACCATTATACCCCTATCTTTTTTAGAAAACTTTAAATTTACCCTTCATTTCAAATTAAAAAAAAAAATAATTAAAAAAAAAAAATCACAAGGTGACCCACGGTTGGGCCACCTTGTGACCTTTTTTTCATTTTTTTCAATTTTTTTTTTTAAAAAAGAAAATTGAAAGGTAATTTTGTATTTTTAGGGGTTTTAACGGCAAAAAATTGACGGAGGAGGTAAATTGCATCAAATTGAGAGTTTTTGAAATTTAGGAGGGTCTTCTCAAAACGCGCAGTAGTTTAGGGGTCCTTTGTGAAGTTTCTCAAAGATTTTTTTAAGATTTTATTAGGATAAGACAAATTCCTAAATGTAATTTCACAAATTTAATAAATAACTATTAGTCATCTCCATCATTTGATAGCCCATTGCCCTAAGAGAATAAAAGAAAGAGATTTAAACATTCAGTTCATGAAAATTTGTGTAGCATACTTTGATATTTCCCATGGATAACTCGTCAAAGTCACTAAAGGTCCCCTTGCTTGTGGTTGCCGAAGTAGACTTCACACTATCATCAGTAGCAGCAACTGGTAAAAGAACTGGCAGCAAGACTATGCTAGATAAGACCAAGATTCTCAAAACTGCATATTAATTGGAAAAATGAAAGTATAAGAAATCGTAACTGAAAATTAGCCTAAAAGCTCCTAACAACACTTAAAAGTGAGGTTGAATACATGTTTGCAAAAATAACACGGAATTAAAAATTCATTCAACACACAATCAATCACCAAATATTGTGAAAGTTTCAAAAACAATCAACACACGAATTTGGTGACAAAATGGAAATCTTTTGATGAATGCTTCAAGAGTAAAACCATTCCAGGCCAGCCTGTAGCACCCCGAAAATTATTTGGAATTTTTATTAAGCTTTAATCCCTTTAGGACTTGGAACGGGATTGAATTAAGAATTGGTTGTTTACATTTTCTTGGGCATCGATAGATTGATCAAGTAGTATCAATCGATAGATGAAACCCTAGCATTGATGGATTGATCAGGGAGCTCGATCAATCGATGAGCGGTTACAAAATTGGGTTTTTTGACACCTCTACCCTTTTGGACATGCATGGGCTCATTTAAAGAGAATGTTCTTGACCCTTGGAGCTCATTTCACCACTCTTCAGCCTATGTAAACCCTAGAGTGAGAAAGAGAAGATGTAGATACTGCTTAAGGAAGACAAGTATAGAGTTGAGTGTCCGAACAAGGAGAAGCAAAGTTCGGACAGCCATATACAAAGACCATTCCATAAAGTGCTTGATAATTGAAGAGTTTGGACGGTTGTGCAAACAGACCTTCTCGGGTTCAATTGTGTTCGGACAGATGGGTTTCTGAAACATCCTGTTAGCGGTGATGTCCAGACGGCACTACGAACAATGCATATTTGGAAGAGCCATTTCTTGACAGTGCAGCAGCATCTTTGAATAAGCGGGGAAATTAGGGTTACAAAACCTTAGTTAAGTCTGAACGCTCACTTAACGTGTTCTAATGCCGCCACTGCAAACCTGAAGTTTTCTATTTAAGGTCTGCTTTCTCTCTACAATTTCTCATCTCTCAAACACACAAAAATTTAGAGAAACTCCAAGGAGAGTTTGTGAGAGTCACTTGAATGAGGTACTCCAAGAGATCTTTGTGTGAATTAATTGGAGGGTTGAAGAAGCCAACAGAGTGCTTTGATTGCACTACATCAACAAGGAGACAACGTGCTGGGACCGCACACACAATAGTCTATCAGTGGGGATTGGTAAGGATTCAACTAGGTTAAGATCGGTCAACATGGGACTTGTTGGAATAAAGATTGCATGAAGAACAAATCGTCCTACATATGGTGTAATAAGGTTGCTGGTATTGTAAGTTTCCTATACTTTGTAGTGCATGCGGTTTTCATTATTAGTGGAATCCTGGGTTTGGCTGACCCGGTTTTCTCTTGGTACAACAATTTTCCTATTCGTCAACAAAAATAATATGTTTTGTTGGTGAATTGTTGGTGGTTGTTGTTAGCGTGTTAAATAACATTGCATGCTTTTGTGCTAATATTGTTGTATATCTCATATTGCATGTGTAGTTGTTATGTTTAATATTTTGCTGCATGTTGGGGTCTATATTGGGTATACTCATACAACCCTTGTTGTTGTACCGGGTTTTTCAGGGAGGTGTCCAAAATAAAATCAACCAAAATAAGCAAAAACGGATCATGATCAGGATCATCATCATGTGTAGCATCTACTCCATCCTCATTATCTCCATCTCCACTAGCATCATCCTTATTTCCATCATCAGTCTGATCCTTATCATCAGTAGAAGACCCCTCACCTGCAAGTTTCTACCTCCCAACCTTAACAACCTCATTAGATGTCTCATCATCTTCAGCTACATGATCCAAGACCGACGAAACATTTGAACTAAGTTGAACCAACTTATTACGATCACCCACAACCATAGCAGGAATACTAGTTGCAGGAGTCTCAAGACAAGTCATCTGCTCAACCATCTCATTGAGTTTCCTCATGATGGTAGAAACTTGGATGGAAGGCTCGGATGTAGACGTTCGAGCCTTTAAAGACGCTTTATAAACAGCATCAGAAGATTCTGCATTAGCAGAAATGCCATCACAACCATTAAGATGCCTATGCCAAAGAGAGAGCTAAGCCATGGTTCGAAGGACAGTGGCGCGAGAAAAGGAACCCATAGGTTTGAGCTTAGGCTCAACAAAAGAGAGCTCAACCTCAAAATGATTGATCGCAAATACAGGTAATGAGGACAGCAAGCACAATGGAAGTGGTCTTCTCATTAAAAACATCATACATGACATGAATGGCTAATAAGCAGAAATCAATAGAAGCACCTTTCAAAATAGTATAAGAAAATGAGCCCTGGGTACACTGATGTCAGAGTAGTGATCTATGGGATAGAAACGTTGGATTTGAGTGTTCAAAGTAAGTAATCGTCCATAAAAACGCTAAAATTATGTTTCTTAACTAAAAATATGTTATTGTGTGACGTATCGCTATAGGAAAAAGAGGTGAAAAATCCCGGGTATGTACACACTGGTATATGAACTTGACCTTATGATCAAATTTTAGTTTAATATTGTTTGCCTTGGATCCAAGGGGCAGAATAACCGGCGCAAACATTTTCTATGACAATTGCTACTTTAGCAACTTGGAAATTTTGTTTCCATGTTATAAAGTGAGGTATTTCAATAAAATTGATGCACTAAGTTTTTCATTCATACGTAGTGAATTTATACAAGTGTTTAGGGATTTTACAAATGGAAAATAAATTACAACATTATGGTAATTCATTTGATTTCCTTTCTTGATGAGCACTAGTCGTTGGGTTGATTTGATTTGCCTTCATTGGTTGATTTCCTTTGTTGAGATCTTTGCCTTGTCGAGGATGTAGTCATTGCTTGAATTTCCATATGTGGAGTGCTGTCTTGCTAGTTGTGATTTTTCCTTGTTAAGGATGTAGCCGTTGCATTTGTTTCCAAGTGTGGATTGTTGTGTTGATTGGTGATTGGTTCATTACGCCCCCGCAAGCGAGACACATGGCACACAACGTTGAGCTTGGTACACATGAGAAAAAAAAAAAAAGGCAAAATGTCTTGGTTTTGGTAAAGATGTTAGCTAGGTTGTCTTTGCTAGACATGAAATGAACGAGCAGTGTTTTGGAAGTGACTTTATCCAAGACAAAATGGAAGTCGATTTTGATGTGCTTGGTTCAAGCATGGAAGGCGAGATTTGTAGATAAGTACGTGGTGCCAATGTTTTCACACCATAGCGTAGGCGGGTGGGGAAGAAAGATACAAAGGTCGTGGAGCAAGGAATGGAGCTAGATGAGTTCAGTGGTGGTGATGGTGAGGGTTTGATATTCAGATTCAGTGCTAGAGCGGGCAACGATGCAGTGTTTACAAGATGACCACGAAATGAGGTTGGGATCAAGGAAGACGCAAAAACCACTAGTAGATTTTCCGTCATCGGGGAAACCAACTTAGTCAGCATTGAAGAAAGCTTGAAAGGTGCGTGATGGAGACTAGTGAAGGAGTAGGCCATAGGTAATGGTAGACTTGAGGTAGCAGAGGATATGATTCACAGCCTAAAGGTGGATTGAGGTGGGCCGGTGCATGAATTGAGATACTTTCTTGACAACAAAAGAGATGTCAAGACGAGTGAGAGAGATATATTGTAAGGCACAAACAAGACTTCAGTATGAGGAGGAAATTAGGAATCAATGAGGGGATCACATGAGAGGATGGATAAAGTATGTGTAGTGGACATAGGAGACTTGACATGACGAGGAAGAAGTGGAGAGGACCGAGGTCATTAATGACAAAGTCAACTCTAAGTGTTTGCAGGACAAAAGTGGTCCTTTGAGGAAAAGAGTTGGTGATGAGTATATCGTCAACATAGATAAGGACGTAGGTAGTGTGCTAAGATGGGCTATGAATGAATAAGGAGTAGGAATAGGAACCGACAAAACTGAGCTCATGGAGGCATTCATTAAAATGAAAAAACCAAGCATGGGGAGCTTATTTCAAACCGTACAGAGCCTTGTGTAACTTATAAACATGATAAGGGTATTGTGGATGGAGAAAATCGGGAGGCTAAGTCATATACACGTCCTCAAAGAGCCATCAATGTAGGAAAGCATTTTGTACATCAATCTAGCGGATGGGCCAATTAGAGGATATGGCCAGTGAGAGAACAAGACAAATGGTTGTGGGATTGACTACTGAACTATATGTCTCTCCATAGTCAATGTCATGTTGTTGGTAAAAGCCTTTGGCGATGAGATGCGCTTTGTAGCGATCAATAGTTCCATTAGCTTTGCGTTTGAAACAAAAGACCCATTTGCAACTAACGATATTTGTATTGTTGGTAGGAGGAACATGGTTCCAAGTACTGTTGATGAGCAACACATCAAATTCGGTGTTCATAGTAGCACGCCAAGTGGGATGTTGAGCTGCGGAGGAGTAGGAGGTAGGTTCAACATCATCGGAGCAAGTGGCAGCAAGGAGTGCTTTATGGAGGAGATAATGGATGAGACCCTCTAGAAGACTTTTGAGCTTGAAGATATTGTTCTTGGAGCGAGTTTGCATGACATGTTGTGGTTGAGATGGAGCTAAGGTGGCAGTCTCCGTAGGTGCAGCCTACGTACAAGAAAGAGAAATTGTGTTAGTAGGAGTAGGTGCTAATGAATGAAAGGGGGGGAGGTGGCTCGACAAAGTCGACATGGGGGGTCCTATGGTGGATTGAACCCGTGTGGGATCTGGGGTGCGCGGGGGATTGTGGGTTGGTGCAACGAGAGTGTGAGGATGAGTGAGTGGATAGAGAAGAGTGTGTTGAGGGGGTGGATCCAAGGAGGAAAGAGGGAAGCGAGAGGAGGGAAAATAGGATTCATCAAAGATGACATGCCGGGAGATATAGAGACAGCCGGAGGAAAGATGGAGACATTTGGAGCCACGATGGGGGGGACTATAGCCAGAGAAGATGCATTGGAGGATCGGAAATCCAATTTGTGTTTGTTGTAAGGTCCTAGGTGGGGCCAACATGCACATCCAAAACCGCATAAGAAAGTGTAGCTTGGGTGAAGGTTAAAAAGCTTTTGAAAAAAGAGAGGTTATGGAGGACCAGAGTGGGTAGTCTATTGATAAGATAGAAGGCTGTTTGGAAAGCCTCGGCCCAATAAATGAGAAAAGCATAGGAATTAGCAAGGAGAGTAAGGCTCATTTCTACGGTGTGCCAGTGTTTACATTCCACAGACCCATTTTGCTCATGGGTGTGAAGGCACATTAATCGATGGTGGATATCGTGAGAGGCAAAATGATGGTATAATTTTAGAAATTTGCCACCTCCATCGGTTTGGATTGATTTTATTTTGCAATCAAACAAGCGTACGACATAAGCTTGAAACTTAGGAAAACTTGTAAAAACATTAGATTTGCATTGTATGGGATATAACCAAGTAAATTTGCTGAAGTGGTCAACAAAAATAACATAGTAGCATGCACCATTATTAGATAAAATTAGGGAGGGTCCCCAAACATCAGAGAAAACTAATTCATGGGGAACATCAGATGGGTGATTAGACAAGGAAAAGGAGAGCTGGTGACTTTTGCCACAATGACAGGCGGAGTAAAGTGGCAGCTACTTATTAGATGTGATATGGTGGTGAAACTGGGACACAACTTGACAAAGTATTCGATTAGCAGGATGACCGAGATGCACGTGCCAATCTTGAGGAGAAGCACGTTCACTAGAGAAGACACTAGGTGGTGTAGCTGATGGAGAGGAGGACCACTGGTACAGTCCATTTTTACTTTGTCCTTTATGTAGAATCCTTATGGGGATTCAATCCTTAACAAAAAAACAAGGGTGAAATTCCATGAAAGCATTATTATCTAAAGTAAATTTTGAACAGAAAATAAATTTTTGCTAATTTTTGGAACATGCAAAACATGACGTAAAATAAAATAAGATAGACAGAGCATAGATGTGCCAATGTTTTTGATGGTGATTCAGGTACCATTGCCCACTTGGATCTAGTCGGGGCCATCAATATATTCTTCCGATTGAAGATTCAATTGGTTAAGATAGGAGGTGATGTGGTGAGTAGCACAATGTCGAGATACCAATTGAGGTCCCAAGAGTGAGATGATGTGGCAGTAGATGTTGTTAGACTTGGACCAGCAACCTGGTAGGCTTGATCAAAACAATGGTAACAAGTAAGGGGGAATGGTCCATTTTTCCATAGACCTGACATGTGGGTTTCGAGCCCATTTGTGGGCTGGATTTTGGAGAGCCCATAGAAGCATTGGGGCGATAATTAAAGGAGGAGTGACCCAAAGATCCTCCCAAACCTCTAGAAGCAGAGGTGTGGAGTTGGTGTGCACGCCTCCGGGAACGTGGCCCTTGGCTGAAGATGCGCTGGAAGGCTCGATGACCATCACGGCCATGGTGGTGATTGGGGCTCCGAGTAATGATGTTGGCAGTGGGGAAGAGGGAATCGCACTAATGACGTATTCGCGATTCGAGATTCGTGGACAAGAAAATGACCAAATAGAGTGTCCATGGGGAAAGGTTCTACATGAGTGGCCACCGAGATCACAAATGGGTCGTATTCAGGACCCAAATCGATGAGAAGGTAGAAGGTGAACTCATAATCATTAAGGGGATGTCCAGCGACAAGAATGGCGATGATGTGCTTGAGTTGGTGGAAATAGTCTAAAATGCTCAAGTTGACCTTCTTGGCAGTGGCAAGTTGAAAATTGAGTCATTGTCTGGGCGCAAGATTCAGAGGTAAAGGTTTGATCAAGCGTCTTCTAGAGCTCCTAGGCGATTTTGCAACCGAGAACTTGAGGCAAGAGTTCATCAGGTATGGATCGAAGATATCAGCATGCTCAGGATCAATTGATCCTGGCGGGGCCACCAAAGGGTGTTTGGGTCAGTGGAGACGGTAAGGGTGCCGTCATGAGAGGTTGAGACTTATGGGGTTGGTGGGCTGGTAGTGCCGTCAATGAAGTCGTAGAAGTCATGACCCCGGAGGAAAGGTTCCATACCACACCATGTCATAAAATTGCCCTTATTGAGCTTGGATTGGGCAAAGCTTGAGAGAGGAGCCATGGGAATGGGTTGATGGGTGTTGGTGGTGTTTGGAATAGCTATGTTGGTTTCAGTAGATGAAGAGACCACCGGGGAAGATGCAACAAGGGGTTTGAACAAAGGTTTCAACGAACCAAAAAAAGAGAGCAACCGTAGGGACGATGTGGGTCGCTCATTCTTGACTTCGATACCACATAAAGTGGGGTATTTCTATGTAATTGCAGCACTAGTTTTTCATTGATACGTAGTGAATTTATACAAGTGTTTAGGGAATTTACAAATGGAAAATAAATTACAACATTATCGTAATTTATAGGGGTGGGCAGATTAACCGGTTACTGATTACCGGCCGTGTACCGGTTTCGACCGAACCGATATTAACCGTAACCGATATACCGATATCCTTATCGGTTAAATTTTTTATACCGGTATGCTTATCGGTTCGGTTAGAAATTTCATATTGGTTAACCGTTTAACCGATATAAACCGTTAAATAGGGATGCCAAAATGACGTAGTTTTGGGATTATATATATACCTATGTAACCTTATCTTAATTTGGGTTTGGGTAGGTTTGATTTTTTTTTTTTTAGTGATGGCATTAGATGAAATTTCTTTGCTTTTGGTGAAAGCATTTTTTATTAACTAGTTTTGTTAGTCTAATTAGCATTCATTATGTTAATTAGTCCATTTGCTTTGGAAAAATGTATTTTATAATATAAAAAAAGTTGTGGTGGATCAATATAAAAAAGCTTCAATTTTTATCTCAAAAAACAAATATTTGGGTCCCAACAAAAAGTATTTGGGTTCTCAAAAGTCAAAAAAACTCATTTTTGGCCCAACAAAATAAATCAATATAAAGCCCACGGTTAAATCGGTTAACCGGTTTAACCAAACTGTTTAACCGTGTACCATTATAACCGATAATTTCGGTTAAAATTCTTATTGGTTCGGTATCGGTTAATAAACCGTTTAACCGAAAATTATCGATTAATAACCGATAAGAGCCAAAACCGGACCGTTTTGACCGATACCCAGGCCTAGTAATTTATTTGATTTCCTTTCTTGATGAACACTAGCCATTGGGTTGATTTGATTTGTCTTCATTGCTTGATTTCCTTTGTTGAGATTTTGCCTTGTAGAGGTTGTAGCCGTTGCTTGAATTTCCATATGTGGAGCGTTGTCTTTCCAGTTACGAGTTTGCCTTGTTGAGGATGTAGCTGTTGCATTTGTTTCCATGTGTGGATTGTTGTGTTGATTTGTGATTTGTTCATTACAGGCTTGTTTTTTTACGAACAATTGCTACATCACCGTGTCAATTTGTAAAATGGTTAAATACCATTAAGTACTTGGGTTTTAACAACTTTATTTTTTATTTTTGAGAAAAGTCCACATACCCATCTTAAACTATCACTCAATTGGCAATGTCTCTCCCAAACTACCAAAAATTGTCAATGTTCCCCAATGACAAAACTACCCTTAATAAATTAAAAATAAAACACACTAAAACTTCTTTTAAAAAAAAAAAAAAATCCAAAGGACGGCAAATTTAATTTTTTTTTTTTTAAAAAAAAAAATCTTTTTATAAGAAAAAAATTAAAAAATTTTGATTTTTTTGTTATAAAAATTGAAATTTTTTGTTTTGTTTTATAACTTTTTTAAATAAAATTAAGAATTTTCGTTAAAGAAAATTAAAAAAAAATTTGTTTTCTAAAAAAAAATTTTAAATAAAAATTCCTTTTTTTAAAAAAAAAAAAATTTAAAAATCGTTCTTTCTAAATTAA
>NC_081542.1:27284316-27286040 GCF_901000735.1 Corylus avellana
TTATAGGGGTATTTTTGTTTTATTGAGAAATATATAGGGGCACTTTTATCTTTTTGCTAGCCTTGGGGAGACATTGACAATGTTTTGGTAATTTGAGGAGGACATTGTCACAATTGAAAGTTTGTTGGACATTGTCAATTGTGTGGTAATTTGAGGGAGGGTATATGGATTTTACCATTTTTTTAACCTAGGTTTAAATTTGTATCACAGATAGTACATTTGTTATCGATAAAGATGAGGTTAGTACCTCTATCAATATACTGTTAATAAAACTAACGGATCGCCACTTCAACCCAATCAAAACATGACATGGGTCCTATGTCCCAATAAAAATAAAAATAAAAAACTAAAAATAAAATTTTCAGGCCAATGGGTATGGCCGGCCACCCCTATTTTGGCCATTGGGGTGGCTCAAAGTAGGGGTGGCCGAAACCACCACCAACAGCCTTGGGGGTGGTACCCCTGTTTGACCTAAAGTGGTTTCGGCTACAAGGGTAACCCTCAATTATTATTATTATTATTATTATTATTATTTAGGGTTTAAGTATTTTAGGGGTGGCTGAACCACCCCATGATTACTGGTCTATGGGTGGTTTTGGCCACCCCTACAAGGCCTAAACCCTCTACCCTTGGGGGTGGCTTGGCCACCTCCGTTTAGCCTGTGGTGGCTTAGCCACCCCCAATGGCCAAAAAGGAAAAGCCATGCACCCCTCAATTTTATTTTTAATTTTTTTAAATTTTTTTTTTCTTTTTAGTATTTTTAAATTTTTTGTCTTTTTTCATTCTTATTTTTTATTTTTTATTTATTATTATTATTATTATTATTTGACATAGGACATGCACATGTGATATTTTGATTGGGTTGGCGTGGTAGTCCGTTAGTTTTATTGACGGAATGTTGTCGAATGTTATCTTTATCAATAACAAATGTATCATTTATGATACAAATTGAAATTTAGGTGGTAAAAAATAAAATCGTTCATACATACTAATAATAAGGCATTTAACCCTTTAAAAAAAAAAACATTAATTAATGAATTTTGTAACTCTAAAGAAAATGCTAAACAATAGCTAATATAGGAAGTCACGTAAACCAGAACAAAAACGCACAAGTCTACAAACAATTCCACAAAAAAGAAACTCCCAAAAAGCAAATGAAAGTCATAGAAGTTCACCAAAATTGAAAAAATAAAGCGCGAGAGATGCAGAGACAAACCGGTGCCCATGAACACGAAGTAGACGGCAGTGTCCAACCCGCACATGGAGATCACATCCTGTTCCGAGGCGGAAATGGCCTCATGGATCCACGCGAACGGGTTACGGGTCCTGGACCCGCCATCCCAAGGATCCAAACCCTTCAAGATCCGGTTCGGGTAGTACACCACGGCGTTCCCCGGCTTCTTCGACAACCACGCGAAAATCAGCATCAGAATCACGAATATCACACACGACGTCCCTAGGGACGTCAAGAAGGAGCTGAAATCCATCTGGGTTTCCCTCTAAAACTCAAAACCAACTCTTTCTCCCTCCCTCCCTCCCCCTGTCTCTCTCTCTCTCTTTTATCCCAAAAAAGCATGCGTGTGAAGCAGATTTATGGCGGCGAATATGTTAATGGCCCCATTAAAGGGAAAAAGTAGCCGTCGGGAAGGGGGCGTGGCAGAAGAGGAAGGAATATAGGATCCTTTCCGTGGAGCTAGAGGAACATTTGATGATGGTGACATTGG
>NC_081542.1:27286140-27305440 GCF_901000735.1 Corylus avellana
GTATACTCATCTCCACCCTCTCGGACGCCTATGTAGTACATGCCGTGGGGTGTGCAACGGCCTATGATTTATGGACAACTTTAGTCTCCATGTTTGCTTCCCAATCACGTGCTAGGGTGATGCAAATCCACTTTCAATTAGCTACTGCCAAGAAAGGTAACTCCACCATCACAGAATATTTTCAGAAAATCAAGTACATGAGTGACACATTGGCTGCTGCTGGACAGCCACTCAACGATTTTGAAAGCCTCTCCTTCCTACTTGCTGGCTTGGGCCCCGATTATCATACCTTTGTGACCTCAGTCACCACACGGGTTGATCCCATATCTCTTGAAGAAGTCTATGGCCATCTATTGGCACATGAAGCTCGGCTGGAACAAGAACTCTCATTCATTGATGCCTCACAACCAGCAGCTCACTTTACTACTCGTGGCTATTTCAATCGTGGCCGTGGGTTCCGTGGGCGTGGATCCTACTCTAGAGGTCGTGGTGGCTCTCGAGGTCGTGGAACCTTCTCTCCAAACCATGCTCGGGGATCTTTCTACTCCAACAACAGCAATGCTGCCCCACGCCACATCTGTCAGATATGTGGAAAACATGGGCACACAGCTCCTAGGTGTTATTCCAGGTTTGATCAGAATTTCCAGCAAGCTTCTTCATCATCTCCTCAAGCTTATTACTCCTCTCCATCCCTGTTCTCGGATGAGGAATGGTACCCAGACACCGGTGCAACCCATCACCTCACCAATGATATGGGAAATCTGAATATTGCATCCGAGGAATACTCTGGATCTGATCAAATCCGTATCGGCAATGGATCAGGTTTGTCTATAACTCATATAGGGTCTGCTACTTTTTCTGTACCAAGTCGTCAATTCCTTCTCAAACAACTTTTGTTAGTTCCCGATATATGCAAAAATTTACTCTCTGTTAGCCAATTTGCTAAAGACAATTGTGTTTTCTTTGAATTCCATTCTGACCACTTTGTTATAAAGGACTCCCGCACAAGGATTCCTCTACATCACGGCCCACTTAACAATGGCCTCTACCAGCTCCACACGTCTCCTGCATCTCCTCCAATAAAACGCGTCATGGTTGGTGAGAAGACCTCGGTTGATCACTGGCATAAGCGCCTAGGACATCCAGCTTTTCGTGTCGTCCGGAGCATTCTATCCAAATTTAGTCTTCCAATTCAATCCAATAAAGCTCGAGTTTTCTGCTCAGCATGCCCGGTTGCCAAGGGCCATCAATTACCTTTTAGTTCCTCTAGTTTGGATGTTTGTAATCCTCTAGATTTAATTTACTCAGATGTTTGGGGACCATCCCCAGTTGTTTCACTTTCTGGCAATAAATATTATGTTTCTTTTATTGATTCTTTCTCTCGTTATACTTGGCTCTTTCCCATTCAAAATAAATCTGATGTCAAAACCGTATTTATACAATTTCAAAAAATGGTTAAACGTTTACTTAACACTAAAATTAAGCATGTTCAAACCGACTGGGAGGTGAATATCGTTCACTCACCACCTATTTTCAATCTCTTGGAATCAATCATCGTCTCTCATGTCCTCATACCCACCAACAACAAGGATGCGTTAAGAGAAAACATCGTCATCTCATTGACACCACTCTCTCACTCCTTGCTACTAGTGGAGTACCCAAGTCCTTTTGGGATGAAGCATGTCAAACCTCTTGTTACCTCATAAATAGATTACCTACCCTAGTTCTTAATCATGCTTCTCCTTTTGAAAAACTTTTTTCCAAACAACTAGATTATACCTTCTTAAAAGTGTTTGGATGTGCATGTTTTCCCCACCTCCGATCCTACAACTCCAATAAATTTGACTTTCGTTCCAAACCTTGTGTGTTCTTAGGCTATAGCACTCACCACAAGGGTTACCGCTGCTATCACCGTGAATCTGGCTGCATATATATTTCTAGGGATGTTATCTTTCATGAGTCTACATTCCCTTTCTTGGAACAACCTTCAGATCCCTCTCAAGTCTCCACTTTGTCTATCGGATCTACTCAAATTCCAGTTGTTGTCTCCTCCAGCCCAATCCCATTATGTTAGCCTCCACCTCCTCCTGTGTCACCTATAACACCTTCCCTAGTACAGCCTTCTTCTCCTTGTAGCACATCTACTTTTCCAGCAGATTCTATTGAAGTTGTGGACTCTCCTCCTCCACTTGCTGTTCCACGGACACATCACATGGTTACACGTGCTCAAAACAACATCACACAGCCACGACAGTTCACAGATGGTCGCATTCGGTACCCCATACCTCATGCTTTACATTCCCAGCTGGACTCTAATCTAGATGAGCCCACATGCTACACCAAGGCTGTTCTAGTTCCAGAATGGAGAAAGGCAATGCAAGAGGAGTTCAATGCGCTTCTACGCAACCAGACATGGACTCTTGTTCCACCTCACAAGGCCAAAAACGTTGTAGGCTGCAAATGGGTATTCAAACTTAAAAGAAAGGCTGATGGCACGGTTGAGAGACATAAAGCTCGTCTTGTGGCAAAGGGCTTTCACCAACAAGCCGGGATTGATTTTGGAGAAACATATAGTCCGGTTGTGAAGCCAACTACTATCCGAACAGTCCTATCCATAGCACATTCAGCTGGCTGGCCTATGAAACAAATAGATATACAGAATGCATTCCTACATGGACACCTAGCCGAAGAGGTTTATATGTGCCAGCCACCAGGTTTCTCTCATTCCTCTTTTCCTAATCATATATGCCGGCTAGACAAAGCAATTTATGGGTTGAAGCAAGCTCCTAGGGCCTGGTTTTCACGGCTGAGCAACAAACTCCTTGACATCGGGTTCACGGCATCAAAGGCAGATTCCTCTCTCTTCACATTCAAGTCGGCTGCCACTACCATCTACATCCTCATTTACGTCGATGATATCATCATCACTGGTTCAAATCAGGCTGCTATTGACGAGTTATTGCAACTACTTCGAGTAGACTTTGCTGTAAAAGATCTTGGGGATCTAAGTTTCTTTCTTGGGATTGAAGTCTTGCATCTAGACAGTGGACTGCTCCTCTCACAACGCAGATATATACTTGACTTGCTGAAACGCACAAAAATGGATGAAGCCAAACCGGTGTCATCGCCGATGTCTTCTTCTAGCTCCCTCTCGGCGTTCAGTGGCGAAGCTATGGATGATCCTTCACTTTACCGAAGTACTGTAGGTTCTCTCCAATACCTATCATTAACACGACCAGATTTGGCTTTCGCAGTCAACAGGGTATGTCAGTTTATGCATCGTCCAACTACTGTACATTGGCAGGCAGTCAAACGAATACTACGGTACCTCAAGCACACAGTGTCCCATGGTCTCTTGCTCAAACACACCTCTTCCTCTCACCTAGAGGCATTCTCAGATGCTGACTGGGCAGGTTGCCCGGATGATCGCAAGTCTACAGGCGCCTATTGTGTTTTTTCTTGGAGCTAATCTTATCTCATGGAGTTCACGGAAACAGCCAACCGTATCTCGTTCCAGCACTGAAGCCGAGTACAAAGCTGTAGCAAATGCCACTGCAGAGGTTCTATGGGTACAAGCCCTTATTCGAGACTTAGGAATCACTCTCTCTTCCCCACCAAAACTATGGTGTGACAATATTGGAGCCACATACTTATCGGTTAATCCGGTTTTCCATGCAAGAACCAAGCACGTGGAAATAGACTTCCACTTTGTTCGTGACCGAGTGGCAGATAAATCTATCCAGATTCTGTTTTTATCCAGCAAGGACCAAATTGCAGATGTGATGACTAAACCGATTGTAGCTAAGAGATTTCAAACCCTCAGTGCCAAGCTCAACGTGTGTTCTCCCCCGTTAAGCTTGCGGGGGGCTGTTGAAGCACATTCCTATCCGATTACTAGTAGTTTAGGTTTACCTAAACTCTAGAGATAATTATCTAATGTGTTCTGGTTACTAGTAGTTTAGGTCTATCCAAACTCTATAGATAATTATCCAATGGATAAATATCATAGGAGTTAGGACTCTATCTAAACTCTTGAATAGTTATCCAATGTATTATAGGATAGGAATTAGGAGTTCTATGTAATCTCTTGCTCTTGTAAATCTGTATATATATATAGCATGCAAACCGTGAATTCAATTACGGTGATTTACAAATTCAATCACAAAATTGTGTGCTATTATAGATATAGATGCAGGATAAGGTACAAGAAGGTGTGCAGCATTGGAGAGAATAAATAAATAAGCATGATTGGGGGGGGGGGGGAAGCTATGATGACTTAGATAATGATGAAAGTTTATAAATCCTATAATGCATCACTTTTCACGTGCTTATATTATTTGTTCTCTATTCGTAAGTACATATATTTTTCCTGTTAGTTCAAAGATTTTGTACTGGCAATCTGTTTAATAGAATTTTTTCACATAAAAGCCTGAATCTTTTCTGCCATGAAATCAGTTTCTTCCCCTCCCTTCACGTTTTGTACATTCTTTTTGTCCCAAATTGAAAATGGAATGAAAGTGAGGACATCAATTTGGGATAATACAACATGCAAGATATAATGTACCCTACTTTTTTAATTTGAAGAATCATATCCCTGAGATGATATGCAATGAGAATTACAATGAAAATTAGCAACCATAGGATACGAACATCAATCAATATTGACATGATATCAAATGCTTCAGTAGACCACCTGCGAAAGGTACATGATACTGAAAAGAAAGAAAAAAAATCCAACTAAAGAAAATGTCGGAAGAGCTAACCCGATGTAAATGATGACTTAATTCCCAGCAGAGAAACATCGCAAAACTTCCAATCCAAAAGATGATCTGCTCAGCAATGTACTTTCTCACTGTAACCTGCCTCTTAAAGGGATCTGGGAGAATTGCTCCTAGAACAGCTGAGAAAAGGTAAGCCACACCCGAAAGCGCAAAAGCGCATGTAGTAGCTGAAGGGAGCCCCATCTTGAAGCTGAAGAAGGGTGGACGCTGTTGCAACAAGCAGATTAAAATTAGTGGCCAAGAGTCTCAGGAATAGAAAGAAAACAACTGTGAGAATACAGCGGCAATCTAAATGGCAACCCCAGTGAAAACATGCAAACAATGACTTCTTAACTAGTAAAAATGAACTTGATTTTGCCATGTTGCGGGCCGCAGGCTCATCAAAACAGAGCAAGACCTGAAGTTTTGAATTTCACAATCATATATTTTGAGCAATAAAATGGACACTATATTATTAAAAGAATGAGAAAAAATAATTAAAAAAGCACCCAAATTTCGTTTAAACACCTACAAAAGAAAAGCATAGAGCAAATTTAGTAGGAGCAATTGCTGATCAGAACATAACCTACCCTGAAATTTTACCCATATCACTACAAGAAGATATTCAAAGATGATGTGCAAATACAGTCTTAGAAGCACCAAAATTTAAACTTTGTATTAAAAATCGGAAAAGTCTAGTGCAGCAGGACGCAAAACTAGATAGGCAGTCATAAGTTCTTGGCATTCCCAAGAAGAGTATTTGGCAATTTGAAGAATGCATCATCAGTTTCTCCGATAAATTTCTAAGCTTAGAGAAATATGGCTTAAATCAAATAGTCTCCTTCATTTGAGCTCATATGCCTTCCAACATCTAATTTATAATAACACTCATTTATTTTATAACTATAGTAACCAAAGTGACAGGGTAATTCAAACAGCATATTAAAAGTTAATGTGCCTAACACAAGTGTTTAAGTAGATCGAGATGTTTCGTTCTTCTATTTCTGAAACCAGCAGAACATGAAACGCCATCAAATAACAAAATCTGTAAAAAAGTGTAAACTTTCTCTTTTCCCAACTCCAGCTTTTCTCAGCAACCAACCAGAGCATAGACCCAAATTAAAAACTTCATAAAAAGCAAACAAAACCCCAACACACACAGACAGCAACCTGAATAATGGGAAACTCCAAAACCCATCTGCGCTTGTAAACATAAACCAACCCGTAAAGCAATCCAACCCCAAAACCTCGAATCACCCACTCAACATCAAAGCTGCTCGATTTCACCCAGCACATCGAAACCATTCCCAGCGATCCTGATACAGCACAAGCCGCCACAAACAACACAAAGCTCAAAGAAACCTTAGCCCGGAAGCGAAAATCGACGGGCACCGATGCCGATGATGAGTCCGAGACAAGAAGAAAGCGGACGAGACCGAGTATGAGCTCAAAAGGGTAGGCCGGACGGTGGGGGTGGGGGGAGGAGACGAGTGAGAGAGAGGCAGAGAAGAGGAGCTGTGAGAGGTGGAAAGTGAAGAAGGTGAGGAGGGTAATGAGCGACGGGGCATAAGAGAGTAATGGGTTTCTGCTACTACTACTAGAAGTAGAAGTACTGGTGGTGATGGTGGAGATGAATGTTTTGAAGAGGATGAAGATGGCAGTGGAGGGAATGGACTGCCATATGAGGAACCCTAGGAACCGGTTCTTGACAATCATTTCTGGTGATGTTGCTGACATTGTTTTTGGTTTTTTGATTCTGAATTTTGTTCCTCAGACAAGATTGTGTGTTTGATGCTCTTTTGATTTTGGAGAAAGTTCTGGGGAGGAACAATGGTGGGGTTTATTTTTTTGGCACAATGGTGGGGTTTTGATGGGTTTTATTTGTTTGCACAAAGTTACTACTTTTTAATTTATTATTGCAGGACCTTAGAAGTTGTGTGTTATTTCATTTATGATTTTGGTTTTTTCCGAACCGACCCCAAATTTTAATGGGTTTTTAGCATTGTACTCTTGTTAATTGTAGGTATATTGTCATATTGTACAGAGTGAGAGTGTAAGCTCCGTTTCGGTCAGTGATTATTGGTTAAAACTGGAATCGGGCCAATAAGCTAAGCTTTGTTGTGGTTGTTCCAAAAAGTTTAAAAAATATATATCAGTTATAATCGAGTGTATATAAATGCAAAAATGGATAATTGGACAGGTAGGGTTGGTCACTGGTTATTTCCAACCGCTTTTAAGAGCAATTGGCCGATTAGCCAGTTACCACAGGTTGGTGGCTGGTTATAACCTTCCGGATTTAAACCCTTAGTTTCTCTTTCATGTTATATCTTATCAGTACTTCTTCTTCTTTTTTACATTAAACATAGAGGTTTAAGTACCGAAAAAAAGTGTGTACAATATGACAATATACTTACAATTAACAATATTCATTTTAGTTACATCTTTTATCCGGTGTATCATTTAGAAGGAAAATTAATATATAAGATTAAAAAATTAGATAGCTTTCACTTTTTGTCTATTGATATTTGGAGAGTTTGTCTAACAAAAGTTAGATTTAAAATAAAGTAGAGAGCTCGTTAAATAATCATTTTTGTGAGTATTTTCAAGTTTTTAAAGAAAAGCTAAATTTGAAGAATTCACTAAAAAGATTCTTATTGACTGAATCCACCTCTGAGTTTAGGGTCTTTTGAACATGCTGCATAGAGATATCAATGATACTCAACTTATACTAACCTAAAATAAAGGAAAATTCATAGGTTTGATTATTTTATTAAAAAAGAGAAAAATACAAAATCAATCTATTATTATGCAAAAATAAAAAATAGGTCCTGCACCCAACTTGCATCTAATTTTTTTTTACGAAAACCATCAAATTTCATGTCAGCACTAATCAGATTAAGACATGTTACCCATAACAATAAAAAATTATGAATATATAAAAATTAAAAGAAGAATAGTGGGCGGCCAAACCACCTTGAGGGGTGGTCCATTGTTTCCTTTGATTTTATTTTCTTTGTAGCTGATGATGCTTACTTATCGTCCGGTGATTTGTTAATATCTCTAGCCTTTTGGTGGTAGTTCGACCATCCTAAAATAATTTTACCCCACCTAAAATTCTAGATCTGCCACTGCAGAACAGATTTGAGTATTATTTTACTATGCAGCTATGCTGAAAAGATATTAGAGCTGATAAATAAATAATCATTGATCTTACTTCTTTAGTATCTTCAGTGGCTCCAATACCCCCATCATGTTTCAAGCTCTAAGCATACAGCTGTGGCTTATTTAGGCAAATCAATGGAGGATCATCATTGACTAGTTTTTTGAAATATCAATATATGCACAGATCAAGATAATCTGCTTAGGGAAGAATAATAAATTATATAACAAATAAGGTATAAATAAGATATATAATTTGAAGCCTACCATCTTTACCTTTCAAAAGCCCGGCTATTAAATAGAATTATATAATAAAGAAAGACTTCTTGAAATGTAATGCTACTTTTAAGTGGAAAGTATTTGCAGGCAAGGATCTTTTCTATTTCAAATGAAATGAATATCATCCGTTTTACAGTCAAAATTTAAAGTTGATGTATCTAACGGTGCATATAAAGTAAATATGATATTAATACTAAACATTCAAAATATAGGGAGGCAAGAGTTGGGTGCAGCATAGGAGCCATTTCATATACGCTGGTCAATAAAAATCTCCATCGAAAAAACCTTTGTAGTTGGTGAAGTCATCGTAGTCTTCGGAGTCGGAGAAATCATAATACCCACAAGGATCAGACAAATGTAAATCGTAGTCCGACAACCCAGATGGGTAGTCACCATCAAAAGAACCATAGTCATCATCAAGTTCAGCATCAAATTCATAGTCATCAGTGGAATCAAGGGGACGCCGCAAGTGTTTAATCTGTCCAGCACATCTTTTTCCCAAATCCCCTGCTAGAATGACATTTAAGCATTGGCGTAGGTCAAGTGATTCAAGGTGAGGGCAACCATCAAGGATGGCCTGCAAGCCATCATTAGTCAGCGTATTTCCAAAAAGCTGGAGGTGGCGCAATTCAGGCATGTTCTCTGCAATAGCAAGTGCCACCTCATTACACTCCATGTAAGGAGTTCTATACCCCTTCTCGTTGTATTTGAATGATTTCAAATGAGGGCAACAACGGCCCATAGCTTTCAGAGCTTCTTTTGACAATGAACAACATAATGTAATGTCAAGCTCCTCTAGTAATGGAAGTTTTGCAGCCACTTCACTCAATCCCTCATCTGAAATGTCATAGACACTTACAAGTCGAAGGCGTTTGAGCTGACTTGAACTGTTAAAATACCATGGAAGGAAATGACAAAAATGAACCAGCATTTATCAACAGACACGCAAACACAGATATGTGGAGGAATTCTGCATCTGCAAATTCGTTATTGGAATAAAGAGATTGAATCTATATCAGAGATATTTAAAACTCATCTATAGTCAACACAAGATATGGTGTTTTTTTAATAAGTAATTTTTTACCCCAATTGAATGGGAAATGGGAGATTCGGACTAGTGATTTCCGCTTTATGAAGAGTGGTATTCATATTTCTTTAGTCGATTGAGCTATCCCTCCGGCTCTACAAGATACAGGTTATAGTAGTACAACCTTAATCTACATATATTCATGGACCTATAAATAAATATAACCATGCATATTTTCAGATACTTGAAGGAAACTAAGCTTTATTAAATATAGGCTAACTATATAACAAAATTGCACTCATGGCACAATCTTAGAGAAGTCACTGCTGCACTAATTATATTTAATTAATATAGACCAAGGCGATAATTAATCACAGAAGCCTAATGGATGTTTAAATCCTTGATTACATGAAGAAGTTCCAATTACATCTAATTAATATAGACCAAGGCAATAATTAATCACAGAAGCCTAATGGATGTTTAAATCCTTGATTATGAATAAGTGAAACCAGATGTCCTGATCCATGAATAATAGGCACTTATTATGCATAGGAAGAATGAACAGTCAACTTGACCAAAGACAGTCATCATATTGTTGGCGGACCAATTTTATTTAGAGCATTCACATTGAGCTCTTCAAAAAATTTCTAAATTTAATTCTAAAAATTTACTTTTGTTGATTTAACTAACCACTTTTCAAAACCACTAAATATCAAATTATCTAAATATTTATCTACTTTAACTAAATATTAATTTTTATTGATAAAACTAACTTTGGTTCATGGATTTAATGTAAACAATTTCTTGCAAGATTTTTCCACCCTTGTGAGTAGTGGGACAAGCTCTTCCTAAGATGGAGGCTGTTGACCTCTCCGCTACCACCAATGAACTCTTGTCCTATGGCCTCTCTGTTTGCCCCAAACCCACATGAGTGACTTGACAAAGTGGCTTATGAGTGACTTGACAGAGTCACAGTGTCCATTGTTGTGAAAGTTAAAAAGAGTTTGAAATGCGCCACCGAGTTATGTATGGTGTTGGTGGTAGGTTGGAAGATAAGGAATCCTCTGTTTTGCAGAATGGTCAATGGTGTTGGAGAGCTGCTCGCTCAGAGGATCTTGCTCATATTAAAAGTAAACTTCATGCTGTGGAAATAGGTGAGCAGGATCAGGCTGTTTGGATTTATTCCAAGATCGACAGAGCTTTATTCTTGTGCTAAAACGTGGGAGTTTATAAGATTGAACTGTTTGAAAGTTGGTTGGTGGAGAGTTTTTTGGCATTCTTTTTCTATTCCTAAGCATGCTTTCATTCTTTGGCTTGCTGCAAATGATAGGCTGTCTACGGGAGAGAATCTGACTAAATGGGGACATATGGGTGACAATCTGTGTGTTTTTTGTAGAAGTTGCATTGATGGGGAGAGACCACCTCTTCTTTCTTTGCAGTTTCAGTCGTAGGGTGTGGAGGAAAATTTTAAATCTTTGCTTGATTTCTGATCCTGCTCTAAATTGGGAAGATATTCTCTTACGGGGGGAGACTGATTTGAAGGGTCATTCCTTAAAAGCTTCTCTTTGTAAACTCAGTCTTGGTGCTGTGGTTTATAATGTATGGAGGCACCGAAATGATATCAAGCATGGAAATCCCACTAAGACCGAAGAACGAATTGTTAAGCAAATTGTTTGGGAAGTCAGGACTCGAATACTGAGTGGGAGACGTTTTGGGATGAGTATCACAAAAAGTTAAGAACCCATGTTGTTGATTGACGAGCGAAATATAAATTGATAAACACAAATATCTCAAATTAACCAGCAAACCCTAAACCTCAAAAAAAAGGCCCTCAATATTAAAAATTAAGCATAAACATATAAATCAAAACCTTCATTTCTAGCGCATAATTCAAGTCAAATCCGAACAAAAAAACAAAAAAGAAAATACCTGTCAGCGATGTGCATGAGGAGCTCGTCGTCGCCAAAGTACTTGATGCAGATATCCACCAACTGGCCACAGCTGCGATCGACGGCTTGGCGGCACATCTTCTCGAGGTCGGAGATATCCCAGTGGGAGTGGGGCTTGCACATGTGGACAGTGCGCCACATAGACGGGTCCTTGCAGAGTTTGCGCCACGGCGAGCACACCATCTGCGCGCTCGTCAGGATCTCGATGGCTTCCAATCTCAGCAGGATCGACGCCGTCACGTCCCGGGGCAGCTCCAGCCAGTTGCGGAACTCGTCGAGGTCAGGAGGAGTGTCCATCGCCAGATTTTCTCGAGAAGGCTGGGATTTTCCGGGAAAATCAGGTGATGCAGTTTCTCCCTAATTTTTACAATATTTGTTCTTGATAGTAAAAATCAGTACTCATAAAGCAAGGGTAAAATGTGAATTCCGCACGACACGTGTATAATTGTGTAAAAAAAAAAAAAAAAAACCATTTGTTTAGAGATATACTAAAATATAATAAAAACTTCATATTTTACTCATAAAAGTACATGTGGCAAGATACCCCATCATCTTCTTTTTGTTTTATGTTTTTTCCTCCACAAAAAAAAAAAGATAAATGCTTTGCTTTATTAAAAAGTCCATCTTTTGACCATTTTAATCCTAGGTGACATGACCCATTTTCCAAAAATCTATTAATTTTTTTAAAAAATGCATTACTATAATTTGATTCTCCAACATTCCAAAATAAATTAGGCTTAAAAAGTTGTTAAGAATAAATGAGGGAATCAAATCATAATCAAATATTAAAAAAGAAGAAGATTGTGTTAAAGGTTTAAAGTAAAATGAGAAAAACAAATAAATAAATGCTAGAATCTAGATAGAAAGTTTCTAAAATATTTTATTCAATTACAAACTCATCTCTTTATAAGTTTCCATTTTTCTCTCTATATCCATTTTCAAGCCTTATTCAAATTTAAATTCTTCTCTTCTTGTCCATAATTTCGCTATTTGCCAGCTACTCAATCTTTAAGTTATTAAAATTCTTCCATAGTTCATCGGCGGTTAAAAAAAGTTAGTTACCAAAAAATCAATCAATCACTTTTATTATTATTTTTTATTTGATTTTTGAGAATATTTTTACAATTAAAAACAACGAAAACATTTTTGGTTTTTTATTTAATTTTAAGAAATTAAAATCACTAGCCGATGATAGTTTGCAAAGCAAATGTCTTAATCTAGAAGGTTTTTTAAAACATGATATCTATTATGATATTGATGGTTTAGATTTATTTTTAGAATTAAATTTTTTTAAAAAAATTTTACATATAGAAGAAAGTGCTCCAATTGACAGATTAAATTATATAAAAAGACTTGATTATTTTCTAAATGCATGTATTGCTTATATTTGCAAGGGGTAGCTCAATTGGCTGTGAACCACGCCTCATGAAGCAGAGGTCACTAGTTTGAATTTTATTGACAATAGGATGTTAGAAAATCTTGAATATAAAAACTTAATCAGTAATTTTGCATCCCAAAAAGCGAGAAGAATTACTTTTATATAAAAATATAAAAATATATTTAAATATTTTAAAAAAGTAAGGCAACACTTAAAAGTTTCGCTTAAGACCCCAAAATATATTTGGCTGGTCATGAGTCAGGCTATGGCTCAATTGGTCTCAAAGGGACTCCTATGAGTTCTCATTGTCTTCCCAGAAGGTAAGCATTACCATGGTTCCATTCAACTAGAGTAGTCATTGTTGGTTGTCCCCTACCCCTTTAATTAGAAGAAAAGAAAAAAGTTAAAGCTTGAATTCCTCACAAAATTAAAGTCTTAAACTCACTTGTAACCTATCTACACACTAGACTCAAACATTGGTTAAATGTTATAAATTGAACTTGCATGATTGAGTAAATTGAAACCCATCAATATTTTAATATTTTTAGACTATTCTTGTATTTAATTTAGCACAAAAAATTGGTTTTTTACCTTGATTTAAGTGTATTAAGGTTCATCAAGGAGTAGCTCAATTAGTTAAAGATCACTTTATAAAGCGAAGGTTATTAATTTAAATCTCTCTTCCCTTGTCTTCCATATATATATATGTGTGTGTGTGAGAGAGAGAGAGAGCTGTGAGTTTGAGGTATTCAAGTGAAGTGTCAAAGTGGCTTAGAATTGGATTTGAAAAACTGCTGTTTTTTTTTTTTAGCATTTTAAGGCCTAGAGCGTCAGGTCACCCACCCAAAACCAATAGGGCTCCCAAAATTTCTTTAAATCTTCCATTTTGGGTGTAATTACTCCTCCAAAAAGCATATTCTTTTCCAAAAAATCCACTCACCCACACGAAGAGGTATTCGATTTTCTTTGCTTGTGTAATGAGCCTAAATACACAAAGAATGAAATTTGTAAATAAAAATAACAATTTGGCACTTCAATGGGCCAAAAACTCCTTTTAGCACTTCAATGGGCCAAAACCTCCTCACATAATTTAGGATTGAGATCTCCAGCAATAGTTGAGGAATTGCCCATGAATTTTTTTTGAAATCCTGACCATTAAATTTCATCTAAGGATCTACAAGCTGTCACGTGTCTCACTAATTAAAAAAATAATATTTTATTATTTAAATTGTTATATATATATATATATATATATATATATATATATATATGCATGGCCACCACTAAGCTGACATAGGGGTGGCTAGGGCTAGGGGTAACCCGCCACCCCAACAGGCCGATCCCAGGGGTGGCTCGAATTACCCACCGCCGACCTGGGTGTGGTCGATCCCACCCCCTAGGCTGAGCTGGGGTGGCCGGCCACCCCCTAGGGGGAAAATGGGGTTGTCGAACCACCCCATGTGTTTTTAATATTTTTTTAATTTTACATTTATTTTTAAAATTTAAATAATATTTTATTATTTTATATTAAGTTGGACACGTGGTGAATTTTTAGCTGTTAGATAAGAATGGATGGCTAGGATTTTTTAAAAAATTGATGGGCAATTTTATGGGTAATGCCGGGGATCCCAATCCCACAATTTACTTAGTACTTAGGTAGTTTTCTAGATGATTCATTCAATGGTAATGCTAGATTTAAAGAGGAATTTTACATTTATTCTTATTTCTTTACATAATTTTTTTACACCTATAAGTGACTTTTAAAATTATCATTAGATCAAAATCTAATAAAGATTCATCTTATGTTCAATGGTAATTTTAAATGCTACCTATTGAGTAAAAAAAAAAAAAAAATTGTGTTAAAAAGTGAGAATTAAGTGTAGCATTATTCATATTTAAATACTGAAACTATCTCAAACAATTAAACAACCCACTAACTCACTACACTTGAAAGATAGAAGAAAATACACTTTAGTCTCTTGAACTGTCGTCCATTTTGCACTGACACCTCAAAACTTAAAAAAGTGACATTATGGCCTCCCATACTACCACCACGTGTCAAATTAGACTCGTTTGTAATTTTCTCCTCAAAATACCATTTATGGGAAAAACTTCACAAAGATCCCTGAACTTTCACACGTTTTGAGAAAATCGTCCAAAGTTCAAAAACTCTCAATTTTACTACTCAACTGTTAATTTGATACAATGGGGGTAAAACATAAGGTAAAAGGATTAAATAATATTTATACCCTTACATTTATAAAATTTCAAATCTACACTTAATTTTACATTAATTTTTATTTTTATTTTCTAAAAAAAAGGTTAAGAGTGTTTTTGTATTTTTCATAACCTCCATTAAGATTTAACGCCAAACACTAACGAAGAGGGATAGATTGCATCAAATGAAAGGTTTGAAGAGTAAATTGAACTTTGAGAGATCTTCTCAAAATGCATAAGAATTCAAGTGGCCTTTGTGAAGTTAACCCTTAATAATTATGCATTACATGTATATAATAGAATAATACACAATATATAAACCATGTAAGAAATATAAATGTATATACCCATTTTTTCAATCATAAAATCAGCAAATAAACGATATTATTCAAGCATAGTCAAACCAATTGGAGTGGGCAGTATTGGCAGACAAAGATCACTTCTATTTCAAATAAAATTAATAACATCCATAAGATCAGAATTCAAAATTAGTACATCTATCTAGAGGTGCACACGAAGTCAATAAGATACTAATACTAAACATTCAAAATATTGGGAGGCAAGAGTTGGGTGCAACACAGGAGTCGGTCAATAAAAACCGTCGTCGTTAAAATCTCCGTAGTTGAAAATGAAATCGTAGTTGGTGAATTCATCATTGATGGGATCGTAGCCGGGGAAATCATAATACCCACAAGGTTCAGACAAACAATCTACGTCCGAATACCCAGATAGGTAGCCATCTTCAAAATCAGAAGAACCATAACCATCAAGTTCACCACCAAATTCATAGTCATCGGTGGAATCATGGGGAAGCCGCAAGTGTTTAATCTGTTGAGCACATCTTCTTCCCAAATCCCCTGCCAGATTGACATTGAAGCATTGGCGTAGGTCAAGTGATTCAAGGTGAGGGCAACCGTCAAGGATGGCCTGCAAGCCATCATTAGTCAGCTTATCTCCAAAAAGCTGGAGGTGGCGCAATTCAGGCATGTTCTTTGCAATAGTAAGAGCCAACCCATTACACTCTACGTGAGGATATCTATACCCTTTCTCGTTGTATTTGAATGATTTCAAATGAGGGCAACGACGGCCCACAGCTTTCAGAGTTTTTTCTGACAATGAGCAGAATGAAATGTCAAGCTCCTCTAGTAATGGATGTTTTGCAGCCATTTCTCTCAATCCCTCATCTGAAACGTCATAGACACTTACAAGTCGAAGGCGTTTGAGCTGATTTGAACTGTTGAAATACCATGAAAGGAAATGACAAAAAAAATGAAGCAGTAGTTATCAACAGACAGGCAAACACAAATATGTAGAAGAATTCTACATCTGCAAATTCATTATTGGAATAAAGAGACTGAATCCACAACAACATTTGCAAACTTGCCCAATTATCAAGCACAAGCAAAGTACCAAGTTTTGTAACTCATCTATAGTCATAACAAGGTGCGCCTTTTATTTTTTTAATAAGTAAATTTTCACACCAAGTTGACGGGGAAGGAGAGATTCAAGTTGGTGATCTCTAGTTCCTGAGGCGTGGTCTTTCTTAAGCCGATTGAGCTATAAGTTATAGTAATTCAGTCTTAATCTACATATATTCATGGACCTATAAATAAATATAACCTTGCATATTTTTTGATACATATAGGCTAACTATATAACAAAATTGCACTCGTGGCACAATCTTAGAGAAGTCACTGCTGCACCAATTACATCTAATTAATATAGACCAGGCCAATAATTAATCACAGAAGCCTAATGGATGTTTAAATCCTTGATTACATGAAGAACTCCAATTACATCTAATTAATATAGACCATGGTGATAATTAATCACAGAAGCCTAATGGATATTTAAATCCTTGATTAAACATGAAGAAGTGAAACCAGATGTCCTGATCCTTGAATAATAGGCACTTATTATGCATAGGAAGATTGAACAGTCAGCTTGACCAAGCGAACCAATTTTATTCGGAGCATTCACATTGAGCTCTTCAAAATTTCTCTAACTTTAATTCTAAAATTTTACTTTTGTTAATTTAACTATCCACTTTTCAAAACCACTAAATATCAAACTCTCTAAGTAAATATTAATTTTTATTGATAAAACTAACTTTGGTTCATGGGTTTAATGTAAACAATTTCTAGCAAGATTTTTCCATACAGCTTTGGGCCTTATGAGTAGTGGGACAAGCTCATTCCTAAGATGGAGGCTATTGAGCTCTCTGCTACCACTAATGAAATCTTGTCCTATGGCCCCTCTGTTTGCCCAAAACCCACATATGAGTGACTTGACAGAGTCACAATATCCATTGTTGTGAAGGTTAAAAAGAGTTCGAATTGTAAGAGGGAAGGGGAGAATGAAATATAAAAGAGACCCATATTGATTGACGAGGGAAATATCTCAAATTTACCATCAAACACTAAACCTCCAAGACTCATAGCAATCACATTGTACAACAAAAAGGCCCTCAATATAAAAAATTAAACATAAACATGTCAATCAAAACCTTAATTTATCGCGCTTAATTCAAATCAAATCCGAACAAAAAAACAAATGAGAAAAATACCTGTCAGCGATGTGCCTGAGGAGCTCGTCGTCGCCAAAGTACTCGATGTAGATATCCACCAACTGGCCGCAGCTGCGATCGACGGCTTGGCGGCACATCTTCTCGAGGTCGGAGATCGCCCAGTGGGAGTGGGGGTTGCGTATGTGGACGGTGCGCCACATAGACGGGTCCTTGCAGAGTTTGCGCCATGGCGAGCACACCATCTGCGCGCTCGTCAAGATCTCGATGGCGTCCAGTCTCAGCAGGATCGACGCCGTCACGTCCCGGGGCAGCTCCAGCCAGTTGCGGAACTCGTCTGCGAGGTCAGGAGGAGAGTCCATCGCCAGATTTTCTCGGGAAGGCTGGGATTTTCCGGGAAAATCAAGTCATGGGGTTCGGGGTGTGTTAGTGTTGTTTTGGAGTTTCTTTTGTGCAAGGAATTAATTCTTGCAAATTTTCAAGAAATTTCAGTTTCTCGAATTACTAAAAATCCTGACCGTCCTCTTCCATCTAACGGTCTGATTTTCATATTTTTCAAATTTCAAAACCCGTCAAAATTCGTACTCCCGCTCTCTGGAAACAACTGAACGGAAGATCGCACAACTTGTTATTTATAGCTCCTGGTTTCTAGCGACAACAAATAGAATCCGAGAGAATCAATCGGCTGTGTTTGGCAAAGGGTCGGACCGAATTGGACCGAACTTAAAAACTCAATTTTTTTTTTTAAAAAAAATTAACACTAATATTTTTATTTTTTACATCACATCAATCATTTTTTATTATTATTCAAATAAAAAAATAATTACAAAACAATTTTTTTCACTTTACAAAACAGCCTTTTTTTTTATCTTATATTAATTAAATCTGCTACAATACCGTTTCACTCACTTTTTTCATTCCATTACCAAACACAGCCAATGGAACAGAGAAGAAGCAGAACGACCATTATCAAACACAGAGAAAGCTCATTCTTGCTACTAATCCATTGGTTTAAGAAGTTTGAGGGAGGAGCCTCTATGGGTCTTTCGTCGAAGTTTACGTGTCTGGTTCTGATCGTGTTACATGCTAATCTTAACTTGACATATTTAATAAAACGAGTAAAATTATTATAACTCTATAATTTTGTATTGGATTTACCGCTGGTATCAAAGATTATCAACCCTAGAATCAAGATACTAATGATTATTATGTGCACATATTCATTCCGACAAGTTGAGCTTCACTTAATGTAATTTCGATCATCTCTAATTCAAATGAAATGATAAAGAGTGGGTTCTTTTAAAAAAGAACAGCAAAATTATTATAAAATGTGAAATGACAATATTATTATTATTATTTTTTAACAATCCAATTCTTTCAAGTACATTTGAAACGAAGAGAATATGGTTCCAACCGCATGTGAGCGCTTTGATGAGCAATCATGTGTGGGGGTATGACATGTTTTTATGGACCAAATTGACCATAATTTAGTTCAACCTAAAGCAACATCTCATACCAGTTTCTCCCTAATTTTTAGGGTATTTGTGCTCGCTAGTAAATATCATAAGTAAGGGCAAAATGTGAACAATGCACATGCATAATTGTGTCAAAAATTCTTATAAAAAAAAATGCCAATATTTAATCATTGCAGGAAAAGACAAACAAACAAACAAAATGGATACTTAGAAATAAATTTGTGCTGAGGATTAAGTGGAGAATTTGTATGAATGTTTCTATACCCTAAAAATAAGGTTTGATTTTTGTTCTAGAATCATGTCTATACACTACAAAAAAAAGGGGGTTTTTTGACGTGTGCTACAGTGTAATTTTTTTGCCACCTCAGCAATTTTCTGTCGTGTTATATATAAAACGTCAGGAAATTTTTTCCTGACGTGTTAATAGTAACACGTCAGAAAATTCTGACGTGTTACTATTCACACGTCAGGAAAAATCTCACGTGGCAAACACCACAACGTCGGGAGGTTCATTAATTTTCTTAAAAATAAA
>NC_081542.1:27305565-27321371 GCF_901000735.1 Corylus avellana
CGTGGCAAACACCACAACGTCGGGAGGTTCATTAATTTTCTTAAAAATAAAAATTGAAAAAATTGCTGACGTGTGAGGACGTACCACCTCAGAAAATTGCTGACGTGGCATATCGCCACGTCAGAATTTTCTGACGTGTGGCGATATACCACGTCAGCAATTTTCTGACGTGGCATATCGCCACGTCAGCAATTTTCATATTTCTAAAATCAGATATTTAATTGGTTTTATTCTAAAATCAGAATATCTAAAATCATTATATATATCAGATATTTATATTAAAATTATATAAAATTATCAGATATTAAAATTATTTACTTATAATTTATATAAAATTATATTAAAATTATCAGATATTTTAATATATATATTTATCAGATATATATATATAGCTATAATTATACCTATATATGATATTATAGGTATAGTAGGTATAATTATAAATATATATATATATATATAAGGCATTCCTGGTGTCAGGAAGGGACGCGTGCGCTCCGAACCGCGCGCCGCGCGTCCCATCCTGAAGGCCAGCGCGCCATGCCTCTTAATTAAGAGGCTGGCGCGCGATTTTTGAGTTCGAATTTTTTTTTTTTTCTTTTTTCTTTCCCCCCAGCTGGCACTTCCGGAAGCGCGCAGTACGTGTTCTCTCTCTCTGTTCTGCAGCCTTGTATTCCCCTGTTTTTCTTTCTTTCTTCCGAGCGCCATTGCTGACCTTGGAGAATTTTTTTTTTCTTCTGCCCAAACTCTTCCTTTATTAAGCTGAGCATTTTTTTCTCTTCTCCACCGGGTACTCTCTCTCGTGTAAGCTATATATAAGAAAACGCTCACGATTGCACTGTAAGAAAAGGCCCGCAGCGCTGCCCGCCGCCCGTCGTCCTCTCTAGCTACCTCCATTTTTAGCTGCTACACGTACAGGTATATATATATGTACATGCTTCCTTTTACTTATTTATTTGTTAGGTTTGGATTTGGTGTTTGCATGCTAGCAGGTTGGGTGATGTTTGTGCTAATCTCGTATATGATATTTTTTGTTTCACTGCTTTGGTTCATTATATTATGTATTTAGGTCTTCAAGAGTCCTTTTGTATATTTTTGTGACTTTATACGATATTTTTGTGAACCCAAAACAAATCAAATATATCAAACATTTTGCATATATAGGCATTATTTTGAATTTGAGTGAATTCTAATGCTGAGCATGCTATGAAGATGAATCCATCTGCAGTGAATCCATGCTATTCAGTGAATGTTGAAAACTAGGAGGTAGATTAGATTTTCATAGAGAATCCATCTGCAATTCAAAGAGAAATGACATTAGATTTTCTTCCAGCCTTTATCAATGATCCTGAATAGTCACATAAAGCATTTGCAGCTACTATACAGAAAAGCCAACGAGCCCCAAATTAATGTGTGTGTGTGTGAACCTTCTAACACTTGGATACTTGGAAACGTAAAAGAAGGATTGATCACAAAGATTTGTTTTTTATAAGTAGGATTGATCACAAAGATAAGCGTCTTCTAAACCCATGGCACATCAGCTACATTGGAGACAAATTTTTTGGATGACAAATTTAAATAAAAAGTTTAGTTGCCCTATTGTGAATTGTCCCACCCATAAGACATTAATTAGAACTCATTTAAGCTGATCAATATGATATATATTAAAGTTATATATATATATATATATATATATATATATATATATATACCAGATACTTCACTCAAAGTTGTTTTATGCATTATGTTTTGGTAACCTCTTCTTTTTTTTTTCTTTTTTTTTTTATTCCTTTTAAAATTAATCTGACTTTTAAAAATTATTATTGAATTAAATTTAGTAGTAAGCTTAAAGCCATATCAATTTTAAATAGATATAAGAAAGACTTAAATTTACTCATAAATGAGTGAGAATTTTAAGAGAAAAAAATGTTAAGCTTACAAAATACTAAATGATGACTACTTTTAAAAAGGAGCAAAAAAAATAAAGGGTTAAAATTATTTGACCCGAAAAAGGAATCTTAAAAAGGATTATCAATCATAAGGCATAGCAGCAAAATGTTCTTAAGCAGTCACATGATCAAGCATTGATCAAGCGGATCCCAACTACCTAGTTAAGCCATCACATGATTTGGAGTCATTTTTCAGCCTAATTATCACATGTATTACACAAAACTACATTAAAAGACCTTGTAGGGTACATCACTCTTATCAACAACCACAAGTTAATTCAGTTGGGGAAAGAGAGAGAGAGAGAGAGAGAGAGAGAGAGTCTCAATGTGCCAAATCATGTATATCAAGTTTGACTTCTATAATTGAAGGAAAAAACAACAACGTTCGAAAACTCATGACATCTTTTTCCATTGGAGCTCCATCACTACATGGTCAAATGGTTTAATCAACGTATCAACTATATATGCATGAGATATCTTAGTCAAGCATCCATGTGTAGCTCACACAACACCAACGAAGAAAATGCCTAAATTAAGCTCCTAATTAAACGAATGGCGTAACATTTGTATATTGTTTAGGTTTTGCCATATTAATATGAGCCATGCTATATATATAAATATTGACTTTGTAACCAATCTAGATTAATTTTATTTGACTAGGGTCCTCAACATCTACCAAATGCATATATATGAACTTTTGGGAAAAAGTTATAGAACCTAAATGTGTATGAAGAATGGTAATAGCTAAACACCATCAAATAATGTAAATTAGATGGTCCCCATTTGGAATAGCTATTAATTCGTTTAAGTTTCATAAATTTTCATGACAAAAACAATTTACCAACAATAAAAGCATCTAATTAAGTTTGCATGTAAATTCCAGTTAATATGTATTGGTTTATTGAATACTTTTAAGTTGCGTATATTTCTCTGTAATGTCCGTAGACAACAATGGACAAGAGTTGGATGACAAAGCCTAGGGGTACGAAGGAATATAGAGACGGTTGTAGATTGTTTGTTGACTTTGCAGTTGGGAACTGCACAACACCTGATGGTAAGATTTACTGCCCCTGTAAGGTGTGTCGCCTTAACCGGCGCTATCCCCCAGGCGTAGTTCTCGCACACTTGACAGGGGGAAAAGGCATACTTCCTACATATAAAGATTGGATGTTTCATGGTGAGAAGCCTGTCCGGGACCATGTTGAACCGTCTTCGTTGAATCGTCCGGCCACATATGAAGCAGGTGGAAGCGGTGATCAGGGTGGAAATATGCATGCTATGTTGCGTGATGTGTTCGGCATGCATGATGTCAGAGAAGGCAACTGTGAACCTCAGGTCGTTGTGCAGGGTGATGAAGAGATAGTAGTCGAGGATGTAGAGGAGGTAGATGCCCAAAAGTATCACGAGCTGCTTAAAGAGGCAAAAACACCGCTACATGATCAGACCAAACACAGTAAGTTGAGCGCAACTGTTCATCTTTACAACTTGAAGTGTGTTGGTGGAATTAGTAACAAGATATTCTCATCTCTCCTTGAGTTCATCAATCAATTGTTGCCTGCGGATAGTGAAGGTTTGCCGGTTAATACCTATGAGGCAAAAAAATATCTAAGTGACATGGGACTCTGCTATGAAAAGATTCCTGCTTGTCGTAATGATTGCATGCTATTTTGGAAGGGCAACAAAGAATTAGATTCATGTACAGTTTGTGGCAAATCTAAGTGGAATGATGACATTAATTTGGACGAGGACGGTCAACCCATATCGTCAAGTAAGAAACGCCCAGTAAAAGTGTTGCGGTGGTTTCCACTCATACCAAGACTACAGAGATTGTTTATGTCGCAGTATACATCGCCCCATATGAAGTGGCATGCAGAGAACCGCACAAAGGACGGCAAATTGAGGCATCCGGCCGACGGTGAAGCATGGAAGTCATTTGATCAGTTGTATCCGGAATTTGCAGCGGACAGTAGGAATGTAAGGCTTGGACTAACCTCTGATGGATTTAATCCTTTTGGGAACCTTACTACATCACACAGCACTTGGCCCGTAATGCTTGTGCCATACAACTTGCCTCCTTGGATGTGCATGAAACAAACATCTTTCATATTATCCCTGATTATCCCAGGCCCGAGCTCACCTGGAATGGATATAGACGTTTACCTACAGCCCTTAATTGAGGAGTTGAAGGAATTATGGAATGTAGGGATACGCACATTTGATGTTTCCACTAAAACGTACTTTATGTTGCGAGCACAATTAATGTGGACAATTAATGATTTCCCGGCATACGCAGATCTGTCAGGATGGTCTACAAGGGGAGTAAAGGCATGTCCTTGCTGTATGCAATCAACCAGGTCCCGATGGTTAAAACACGGCCACAAATGGTGTTTTATGGGTCATAGGCAATACTTGCCCTTAGATCATCCGTGGAGGAAGAACAAAAGTAATTTTGACGGCAACCAGGAACTACAATGTCCTCCAGATGTGCTTAGTGGGGATGAAATCCTAAGACAGTTAGAGGGGATGCCATTTGGGGATGAGGATGTCGGTAAGTCAAAGCCAGACAGTAGTAAGAAGCAGGGAGAGAAGCGGAAGAAGAATACTCCCAACACAAGACCAGAAGCGAGCAATAATGTATTATGGAAGAAGAAGAGTATTTTCTTTAGGTTGCCGTATTGGAAGGATAATTTACTACGGCATAACCTTGATGTGATGCACATAGAAAAAAATGTGATGGACAATATTCTTGGCACAATACTCAACATAAAAGGGAAAACAAAGGACAACCTTAATGCTCGTAAAGACTTGCAAGAGATGGGATTGAGACGTCTACTTCATCCATTTACGACGAATGGAAAAAACTATTTGCCCCCAGCATGCCACACGATGTCCAATGAAGATAAAATCAGTTTCTTGAAAGTGCTTCGGGATGTGAGGGTGCCCGATGGTTATGCATCGAATATTTCCAGATGCGTACGACTGAAAGACCGTACGATGATAGGTTTGAAGAGTCATGACAATCACATTCTGATGCAACAACTTCTACCTATTGCTTTACGTGGGTCATTGCCAGGTAACGTGGTCAGACCTTTGGTTGAGATGGGAACATTCTTCCGGGGCATATGTTCAACTACGCTGACACTAGATAATTTGAACCGACTCCAGAGTGAAGTCTGCGTGACTTTGTGCAAGATGGAACAAGTATTTCCCCCAAGTTTTTTCACGAGCATGGTTCACGTTGTCGTGCATCTTGTCCGTGAATGCATACTGGGTGGACCAGTTCAGTATAGGTGGATGTATCCGGCTGAGAGGTAAAGTTTGATCGTTAAGTTATTATTATTAATTTTTTCCCACAAATAAAAGACAGTGAATCACTACAATTGTTGATTGATTTTTATATACAGGAGCCTTGGGGGGTTCAAATCTAATGTGCGCAATCAAGCGGCTCCCGAGGGATGTATTGCAGAGGGCTACATAGCAACTGAGTTGGTGACATTTTGCTCGATGTATTTGGACGACACACCGATGTTCTATAATAAGGCCCAACGAAACCCTGACGGTTGTAAGGGGGCGGGAACACGAGTCATCCTCAACCGTATTACACTGGCACAAATTCATCGATATATATTGTTTAACTCAGACGAGTTCTTACCGCTACGGACGTAAGTCATCTCTCTAGCACTTACCATACCATTCCTTGTACAATCTTAATTTCGACAAGCACTATATCGAATTTAATTTCAAATTGTAGGATGCACATGGAAACGCTTAGAGGGCGAATAGCGGACAATCAGTTGGAAAGCGAACATTTCGAACAATTTGTCGATTGGTATCGTGAATACGTAAGAATAATGTGCTCTAACTAGTTAAATGAGGTGTATACATGTTTCCCTTAGAAATCCTACATACACCAATTTCAATTCATATATTGCCCTCCATTATACGCAGGTCAATAGATTGGACGACCTACGCAGACAGGAGCTGGGTGAGAAACTGGTAATGCACTGTAGGGGGCCAAAGGAAAGGGCAGTCAATTATAACAGATATGTGGTTAATGGGAAGTTGTTTCGCACTCTGCCAGCTGATATCGGGAAAAGGACTCAAAATAGTGGTGTGTGTGTGCCGAGTACTGATGGCGAAACTTATTACGGGAAGGTAACCCAAATAATTGAGGTTGAGTACTACGATAGGACAAAGTATGTTTTGTTCAAGTGTAATTGGGCGGACAACACGAGGGACAGGGGGTACAAGGTTGACGAGTATGGCATAACGCTTGTGAATTTCAAAAACCTTATCCACACCGGAGAGAGTATTACGGATGAGCCGTTTGTGCTAACTTCACAAGTTGACCAAGTATTTTACGTCAAAGATGAAAGAAACCCAGATTGGGCTTGCGCTGTAAGGACTAAACCTAGAAACGTATACGATGTTGGTCAGGGTCAAGGGTCCGACGATTCTAGTAGCAGCTACCACGAGATTGAGCCCCTCCTCTTGAGTTCCAATCATGATCATGTTAACGCACCTGATGATGTCGATTACGTCCGACCCGACTTAGAACCAATCGAAGCGTATGTCATTTAATAAAATTGAAAACATGTTTATCTTTTAAATGAAATGTTTGTATTAATTTATAATTGCTTTTTAGGTTGGCCATTAAATTTATATGTAGTTTGTGTTGACGTTTTATATAATTAATTGAGTAACTAGTATATGTTTAAAATTTTAAAAGTGTGATTACTTTACATATATTTGTACGTATTTAATTATTTAAAAGACTAATTCGTTTCGCAACGTATTTTGCAGGGAGACATGAGTTGTAGGGGAAAGAGAAAAGCACAGCGGCAACCTAATGTACGGTTGACATCCGCCGCCCATGATTTACATTCGTCCCTCCGGGCTAATATGCAGCCAGAAGGGTATAGACCGGTACTTCCACATCATGTGGAAGAGCACACCGATGCAGGGCGGGATGTGGGATGTGGTGATGACATTCATGTAGATCCTCAGCGTTCTGATGTGGCAGAGCCGGGCACATCTACACCGTTCACGCTTGACTTCACGACGTTGAGCGATATGGGGATCGTTTCCCATGGCCATTTCCAGCGGCACCCATACCCCAGTAGCGGAGTACATGTGGATGATAGTGATGAGACACAGCCCCCGGATAGCATTGAGGGTGATGAGGATGGTGTCGCGCATGACAGGCATTCCGATGATGCCGCTACACGCCCGTTGACGGTGGATGAGGTTCGGACGATGAGTAAGTACATGTGTTAAAATATCGGAATATGTATTTTATTTCATTTTAATATGTGGTTAGTTTAATTAAATAACTAACTTGTTCAAATTTTTAATGTATTAGGTGTAGATCAAGATGGCATCACCCACTACCATATATTAAATGTCAAGTCATGCCACAAGTTGTGGGAGATCCCGGATGGCCAGAGGATCGTGTGCGAGTATAACCCTGCGTGGCAGCCTGTGGGACAAAGTGCTTCCAAATTTAGACGGATGACCGGAGTGTTCGTTAGGAGCAGTACTTATGTCCGGATTAGCGACGAGTGGAAGAAGGTATCAGAGCGTAAGAAGGAAGATATTTGGGATGCGTTGATGGTATGTTATAAGACAATTAATTATTGTATTTATGATAATGATTTATATATTCATATATTTATCTCAAATAGATGGACAATATTGTTAATGTATATATATATATGTGTGAATATATGTAGAAGCACTTCTATATCCCACCTGACTGCGATATCGCGACCATAAAACGGGACGCTTTCCTTGATATGCGAAACAAGCATACGACTTGGAGGTATGACTTGAAGCATAGTCTTCACATCACATCGGACGATACTCCGGCGACAGTGAAGGCTAGGGAAGGAGGACAATTATCCACGTACAATAGAGAGGACGTGGATATATTATTGGAGAAATGGTGTTCGACAGAGAATCAAGTAAGTCACATTTTAGTGAGTTTTGTTTAGTTTTATTAAGATGAATGTGTAGCCTAAAATATTAACAATGTTAATTGTGTAGGAATATGCTGCATATATGAAAGGAATTCGGTCGAAGAACAAGGAGCCTCACTGCACCGGATCAAAGAGCTATGCCAGGGCTACACAAGAAGAAGTATGTTTTTTGATCAGATATATGTATGACTTATGTTGATTGTGTTTATGTTTAAATTTTTGGGGTTTTTTTGTGTATGTAGTTCGTAAATACGGGGATTCCGCCAACACGAGCGCAGTCTTACATCAACACACACGTGAAGAAGATTGGCGGATATCCAAATGACTTGGTCAAGGAAAGATGTGTACGCTACTAATGTTCAAGTGTTTTGGTTAATGTATATTTATTTGTAATTTTATTTAATATTTATAATTGCTTTTGTTAATGTGTACTTTACAGGAGAGGATGAAGGAGTTGCTTCCCACTGACTCAGCTGCTACACAATCTGTCACCGAGGGCACCGTACGGTGGGCGCCCGACGATGCGTATGCACAGGGGATGGGCAATAAGCCGGAGTACGCAGGTCGGGTTCGCCAGGTTGGAGCAGGTATACTACCTGTGCGCGGTAGCATCCACTCCTACTATAGACCAGTCGCGCCACGCTCACAGCCTCCCGGGAGCTCTGGTGTCCCAGAAATGATAGAAACTGCACTACAAGCTGAGCGGGAGAAGCACAAGCAGGAGATGGATGCGCTGCTAGAGACACAGCGAGAGCAGGCAATGGCGCAGCAAGCTGAACGGGAGAGGCACAGGGCAGAGATAGCTGCGCTGTTAGATGCACAGCGAGTGGAGGTTGATCAGCAGGTTGCTGTGCGGCTAGCTGAGACCCGGGCAAGTATGACCACTTTGTACGAGGCACGTTTTCGTCAACTCGAGCACATGTTGAAGTCGAGGTCCTCATCCGATACGACTCGAGTTAAAGATGTAACAGAAAAAGAATCTCCAGCCCGTTTGGTGGTGAAATCGTTAGTGGGGAGTGAACCAGGTAATGCAATTTGTTTTTTTTTGCTTTGGGTTTTATTGAGTATATATATGTATGTATGAATTTTATGACGTTGCAAAATGTTTTGTTCTTCATTGGTTTGGTGATACATTAGGTTGGACAGTAGGAATGTTTTTTATGCTGTTAGTGTTGATAGCGACCTCGATAATGTTTGTTATTATTTCTACTACTAAACGTTAGCATTGTGTTTGTGTCTAATTTTAGAAGGAACTTATTTTCCAGTCGGAAGATATATATATAGATATTGCATTGATGATGATTTATAAGTGTACTTATTGCTTCCCGATAAGAAAGACACTTATTGCTTCTTGATTGATTGTTTTATAATCTCCAGGTATTGCGGAAAAGTTGTCGAATGAGGAAGCCATCGACCTAGATTGAGCCTTGTATGTGAGTTCGTAGTTGGTAAACATATTAAGGGCATTTTGTTATTGTTTAGTTGTGTGAAACAAAACAATATTTGCTCACAATAGTTATTGGAAGTATATGATTGACGTATTGACTGCATGTTTGTGATAGATATTTTGTGATAGATATATCTATATGATAAATAGTAAGTTGCATTAAATGGATGTTTAGTCAATACTTCGTTTGACGTTTAATATATAGGTTGGGTCTCTTGTAACAATGTGAAGTTTGAAGTTTAATATATAGGTTGGGTCTCTTGTAAGTATGTCAAGTTTGAGGTTTAATATATAGGTTGGGTCTCTTGTAACTATTCCAATCGCTATGTATTGCCTGCATTTTACGATTCCGATCGAATGTTATTGTTTACTTTAATGATTTGTATGTGTTGTCTGAATTATAAGTTCCTCACTGTTGCTTTATAAGTGGTCAAGAATTATATAGGTGGATTGGAATATAAGAAGAATATATATGGCCATTTAGCATGTCAAGTTTAAGAAGTTATACATTCTTGAATCTGATTTATGAAGCTAGGCCATGGAGGAAAGGTTATACTTTATTTAGTATTGTCTTACATAGAATAGAGTAGAGTAGAGTAGAGTAGTTCTTTCTATTTGTAGAGTAACATCTTTCTTTGAATTTATTTCTTACCGCAGATTGTGAAGAAGCTTGTGGATGTTGTTGTCAGTAAACATCAAGCTATCTGGGAAACTTTTGGAAATAGCGGTATGAGGAGGTCATGGATGGACATAGGACGTATTAGATTGGTTTGATTTGATTTGATATGATTTTGATTTTGATTTTGATTTTGTTTTCGACTTTGGTTAGACATATTGAATTGACTCAATGACCTATGATCGAATTCTATTATATATGTAACTGAATTTCTGGACATGTTATAATGATTTTATCATGCCATTTGTTTTTGTTCCTAGTATATCCTTAGGAAAGATGACATGAGAAAATTGGTTTTTTTTGTACAAATTAAATTGAATTCAAGCAGGAAAATCTGGAGTAAATTGAATTGTATAAACTGTATATATTGAATTTTGGAATAAATTGAACTCAGGAAAACGATGTTGGAACAATAGAATATTGTTTGTTGGATTTTGTTTTCAACTTTGTTGGATCTAATTGTTTGCCAATTCAAATGGAAATGTTTCAGATTTTTTGATTATTCCTGAATATTTGCAAATGTTTCGAATAATCTGGAATTAATCTGAAAAATCTGTACACATTGAGAGAAAATTTGCACCTGCTGTGTTTCCAGGTTGTTTTCTTTGTTCCATCACAAAACAACTCTGATTGATTTCCAGAAATGCAATCTGGAAACACAGTGAAAGCAAATGCATGAAAGTAGGAAAAATCACCTGCAATCTCGAAACACAGGAAAAAATGTCTCGAAACACAGTAAATTGAATTGTATAAGCAAGTGAAATCATCCGCGTGAAAAAAAAAAAAAAACAGGTCGACGCGGAAATCAATCAATGCCGTAAATTTCCATCGGTGTTTCCGCACATCGGTACCCTCGACGTGGCGAGAGCTTTAGCTGCAATTTTCCTATCGGTTGAACCGCCATCACGTGAAATTTTCTCATCGGGTATTTCGCCACGCCGTGAAAAATTTGCCGAGGCTCTGAACCCCAAACGTAATAAGTACCTTGACGCTGTATTATGCCATGCCACTTCGACCGGCTGAAAATGCACCGCCGGGGAAAATCTTTTCTGACGCGGTCATGGGTAACATTGCTGAATTCTTTTCTTCACGGTTTGCCGCATTTCCATAATATCGCCAAAGAAATTTTTTTCTCATACCCACGCTTCTTTACACTCGACACGCCAAACGACCCGTCAGAATTCTTCGGACGGTCGGACTAGAACAACGCCGAAATCCCATGTCGAAAAAAAATGGTTTTTTTGTAAAGGATATGGACGAGGGGCAAAGAAGTTTGGTAAAGCGAATAGTTAACTGTTTCTCGTAAATTTTAATAGGTAGGGACTAATAGGCAAAAAAAACTCATTATATATATATATATATATATATATATAGCATTTTTGTGTTGGGGGGCATGGCCTACACCAGCCACCCTAACTCTGTCACTGCTCGCCATCATGCTCCACAAGCCCCTTTTTTTGACTTCCTTCTCTTTTCTAGGCATTGTACATTTGAGCGATACTGTGGCATGAGATTAACAGTTCTAACACGATCTATTAAATTAACCTTTGTCTTTGAAGTATCAATAACTCTTTAAGATACAAATTGTATGATTGAAAGAAAAGAGTTTACACTATATTCACATCTTAAACTTTGACATACCAGACTTCAATTCCAATTGATAAAAAGAAAAAAAGAAAGTAAGAATTGGCGTTCTATATAGTTCAACTTTGTTTGACCACAATTTCGTTCTGATCAGCATATAATGCGTACCTAAACACATATTTTAAGATGTATTTTTTTTGGAAGAAGATCGCAATTTGGTGCGTTCAAAGGATCGAATTGCAATCCTCAAAAATTTTTTTCGAGTGAATATTGTTCAGAAATTCATGAATATTTCCTGTATAACCAACACAACCCAATGAAACCCCAAATAAAAGAATATATATATCAAACTAATGTCAACATTGATATATCAATATTGTCCTTGTCCATGACTTTTGGTAAGTTCGACAGTATCATTGTCATCCACATAACTATGCATATACTCAAAAACTAAGGTCTATGAAAGAGAGAGGAGGTGGGTTTTCAAAGAAGGGGAAAAGTAAAATAAAATAATCAAAAGTTTATTAATTAGCCTCAAAATACAAAAATACATATAACATGCATGCATGGTGCATATATGCATACATTCAAGTTATATATCTAACATGGAAAATTGGTAAATTTTCCAGACAGCAAATGAAAACGCATGAAATTTTGGTTCTTTCTTCATTTTGTTTATGTATTAAATCCCGTGTTATGGTGAGTGGCGACCTCTTTTGCGATTCTTATCAAGTGACTTTACATAACCTCTTTCGTGTTTATGAGCAGGTGGCATTAGTGGCTCTACATCACTCATAATATCTGATGCTGGCCAGCATGGAGTAGCGCCCGTACGTAGGCAGGTCTTCTTCTTTGCAGATTACGTTTGCATGTGTATCTTCAACCAAAAGCCCAAAAAGCATGATCATGCAAAGGCAAACAACCATTCCTTTCGCCATTGCAAATTCTCATGCCTACGTACGAATATATCCATAAAATCTTGCACACCATCTATCAGAAAATTTTGGAAAATTTATTGTTTATTTGTTTTCAATTTTCAAAACGTCTTCGCTAATTAATTCATTGAGTTGAATATAATTAGGTTTTGCTCCGACACAGGAAAAAAAAAAAAAAAAAAAGGGTTTAGCCCTTGGCCAATTTTAACAAAAATTATTTTATACCTAAACCTTAAATATATAGTCCAAATCTATCATGATCAGTAACAAACCAAACTTTTCACTAAAAAAATTAGGCAATTTGATTGGTAACTGAGTTGAAAATTGTAATATATATAGTAAAAAACAATTATTTTGCATCTTTCCTTTTATTTATATTTTTGGCTAACATGAATATTAATTGTATTTTTTTATACATTAACTAATTAATATTCATACAACTATTCTCTCTAGGGTTTTCGTGGTAGCCTAGAGGAGAAGGAAAATATTCTTCCAACACTAACTCTATCAGGTTGGTGACCGGGAAGGTTAACATATTTTTTCCCGTGTTCTTTTTGATGGCGGAGATGGAGGAGGATTTGGAGGCTCTATGGGGACGTTTCTCTTTGACGGAAGAGGAGCAAGATGGTCTCGAGGTGACTGAGGAGGATGTGGAAGTGATCACGTCCAAAGGAAAGCATTGCTTGGTGGGAAAACTCATTACAGACAGATTTGTTGGGAAGAATACGATTCGGGCCAAGCTAATCAGAGGATGGAGGCCAACTGGGTCGTTAGATTTCAAAGTTCTGGGTGAAAATATGTTCCTATTGGATTTTGAACATGAGTGGGACAAAATCCGAGTTATGGAAGGCAGACCATGGATTTTTGAGGGGCAACTATTCTCGGTGGCTGAATATGACGGTAATACGCCACCAAATGAGATGAACTTTGACACGGCGGCGTTTTGGGTTAGGATGTTCAAGTTGCCGCTCTCTTGTATGGGACGGGAGATGGGGTTCAAGCTGGGGGCTATCATCGGTGTAGTGGAGGATGTTGATACGGATGAAGATGGTATTGGCTGGGGAGAATATTTACGTGTTAAAGTGCAAATTAACGTGCTTAAACCATTGCCGAGAGGACGGATTCTCAAACTGAAAAACAAAACTTTATGGATTCCTTTTCAATATGAAAGGCTCCCTAAATTTTGTTTTCAGTGCGGGGTTATTCGCCACGGTGTTGGGGGTTGTGTGAATGAAGAACTTCGATGGAAGCACGGCAAGCCGAAAGAGAAGGAGTATGGATTGTGGATGCGAGCAGGCTCACCACAACGTCGGTCGGATCACAGAAGGGGACAATTCGGGGATGATGGATATTTCCATGATACTGGAAATTATCATGGCTCTTCATCGGAAACGAGACCAGCAGCATTCCGACCGGCGAAGGAAGCGAATTCGGAAAGTAACGGCAATCATACAAGGAATGAAACACGGAGCGAGAATCCTGGGAATTTTAAAAATTCTAAGGAAAAAACCGATGCTGAAATTGACGGTTACCTTAGTGGGGAAAATGACTCTTTAATGAGAGATTCGATTGGAGCAATAAATCAGGGATCTAAGAGGAATTTGATGCGAGAATCGAATATTTCTCGAGATGGAAAGAACGTGGGATTTATAGGGGGCATTGGAGGTGAGTCAATCCACGTGGGTGAAAATAAATGCCCAGCCAAGGGGAGCATGCAGAAATCATATGGGCAGAATTCTACAACTGCCACGCCAGATCATGAAGGAGCTGACACTCATCTCGGTGGCTGAATATGACGGTAATACGCTACCAAATGAGATGAACTTTGACACGGCGGCGTTTTGGGTTAGGATGTTCAAGTTGCCGCTCTCTTGTATGGGACGGGAGATGGGGTTCAAGCTGGGGGCTATCATCGGTGTAGTGGAGGATGTTGATACGGATGAAGATGGTATTGGCTGGGGAGAATATTTACGTGTTAAAGTGCAAATTAACGTGCTTAAACCATTGCCGAGAGGACGGATTCTCAAACTGAAAAACAAAACTTTATGGATTCCTTTTCAATATGAAAGGCTCCCTAAATTTTGTTTTCAGTGCGGGGTTATTCGCCACGGTGTTGGGGGTTGTGTGAATGAAGAACTTCGATGGAAGCACGGCAAGCCGAAAGAGAAGGAGTATGGATTGTGGATGCGAGCAGGCTCACCACAACGTCGGTCGGATCACAGAAGGGGACAATTCGGGGATGATGGATATTTCCATGATACTGGAAATTATCATGGCTCTTCATCGGAAACGAGACCAGCAGCATTCCGACCGGCGAAGGAAGCGAATTCGGAAAGTAACGGCAATCATACAAGGAATGAAACACGGAGCGAGAATCCTGGGAATTTTAAAAATTCTAAGGAAAAAACCGATGCTGAAATTGACGGTTACCTTAGTGGGGAAAATGACTCTTTAATGAGAGATTCGATTGGAGCAATAAATCAGGGATCTAAGAGGAATTTGATGCGAGAATCGAATATTTCTCGAGATGGAAAGAACGTGGGATTTATAGGGGGCATTGGAGGTGAGTCAATCCACGTGGGTGAAAATAAATGCCCAGCCAAGGGGAGCATGCAGAAATCATATGGGCAGAATTCTACAACTGCCACGCCAGATCATGAAGGAGCTGACAGACATTTTCCAAAAACATGCGAGGGGCCCATTGCCCATAGTGACCCGGTCCATTTGAGTAAGAGCCCAGGATCATTAAGAGGATGGAAAAAGAAAGCCCGAGAGGTGCAACGGGACAGCAGTGCAGGGGTTGGGAATTCGGTAATACTCGGTAAGAGGCAAGCCGAGGAGAAGGGCAGTTTCACTATGGCATCAAAAAATAAGGGGAGAACCATGCAACGAATGGGGGGCAGCCCTTATATGCTACGAGATGAAATGGAAGAAATTACAAATGGATCGGGATCGGCGGCGGCTGTGGCACAGCCCCGCCCACCGAAATGAGAATCCTTAGTTGGAATTGCCGGGGGCTTGGGAACCCTCGGACAATTCGAGACCTTCATCATTTGTGAGGGCTAAGAAACCCGGAGTGGTTTTCCTCATGGAAACCAAAATGCGTACAAATAAATTGGAACCTATCAAACTTAAAATGGGTTTCCAAAATATGTTTGTGGTTGATTGTGTGGGGAGGAGTGGCGGTTTGGTGCTTTTTTGGAGTGATGAAGTGGAGGTTGACATTCAAAATTATAG
>NC_081542.1:27321471-27374776 GCF_901000735.1 Corylus avellana
AGTGGTTTTCCTCATGGAAACCAAAATGCGTACAAATAAATTGGAACCTATCAAACTTAAAATGGGTTTCCAAAATATGTTTGTGGTTGATTGTGTGGGGAGGAGTGGCGGTTTGGTGCTTTTTTGGAGTGATGAAGTGGAGGTTGACATTCAAAATTATAGTAGGAGACATATAAACGCAAAGATGACCACTCTTGCTACCGGTGTTCAATGGAAATTAACTGGCTTTTATGGCCACCCAGAAGCTCATAAACGGCATGAAGCATGGGCACTGTTGAAGTATCTTAAGAGATTTGAGCCATTGCCTTGGCTATGCACTGGTGATTTCAATGAAATATTGGAATCAACAGAAAAAATGGGAGGTAACGGCAGAGCTCAAAAACTCATGCAAGATTTTAAAGAAGCTTTGGAGTTTTGTGAACTGGCTGAACTGGACACTAAGGGACCAAGATTTACTTGGTGCAATGGAAAAGAAGGTCAGGATATTATCATGGAGCGCCTGGACAGAGCAGTCGCAAATAAAGAATGGTGTGAAGCCCATCTGGCACATGAAGTTTCTGTGGAGGTAGCTGCTGCATCGGACCATGCACCGATCCTAATATCCCTCTCCAGTTCAGGTGGAGTAAGGAAAAAATGAACCTTTAGATTTGAAGCAAGTTGGGCACATGAAGAGGGCTGTAGGCAGATTGTAAAGCAAGTGTGGCGTGAAAAGATGCATGGAAAAAGTGGATGGCAGAATGTCTCCTCAAAATTGGAAAAGTGCAAAAGAGAGATATTGACTTGGCAGAGGGTGAATAAACGACCAGCTGGTCTTTTAATCCAAGGAAAGGCCCACCAATTGAAGACACTTCAACAGGAATTACCAAACTCGACTCAAGTCCGAGAAGTCCAGCAGGAACTAAATTTACTACTAGAGCAGGAAGACCTTCATTGGCGTCAGAGAGCAAAAGCAAATTGGCTGAGATTAGGGGACCGAAACACCAAGTACTTTCATGCAAGTGCAACCCAGCGGAGGCGGGCAAATACCATTCATAAAATTCTGGATGAGCAGGGGAGATTATGGGAGGACCAGGAGATGATCAGTAGTGCGTTTGTTCAGTACTATACCAACCTATTTAGCACCTTGGGAACGCAAGATGCTGCAGTATGCCTCTCGGGGATGGAGAAGAAGATCACGCCAGAAATGAACCACGAACTACTGCAGGAGTTCACAATGGACGAAGTCAGTACTGCTCTCAACCAAATGCCACCAATGAAGGCACCTGGCCCGGATGGGTTTTCAAGCTGTTTTTTCCAACAAAACTGGGCTACTGTGGGAGAACAGGTTAGCCGTGCTGTATTGTTTTCTTTGAATAATGGCATTATCAATAAAGACTTGAATTATACCTACCTTGCTCTTATTCCTAAGAAAAAAAATCCCACCCGTGTCACTGAATTTAGGCCTATAAGCCTTTGTAATGTGATTTACAAAATCATTTCAAAGGTTTTGGCAAATAGATTAAAGAAGGTGCTCCCGAAGATTATCTCTTGGAACCAAAGTGCTTTCATACCGGGGCGCTTAATCACTGATAATATTTTAGCAGCATACGAGACACTCCACACCATGCAATCAAGAATGTGGGAAAAGAATGGTTTTATGGCCATTAAGCTTGACATGAGCAAGGCCTATGATAGAGTGGAGTGGGGTTTCTTATTTGAGGTTATGAGAGCTATGGGATTTGACGAAAAATGGATAAAACTCATCATGATGTGTGTGACTTCAGTTAGCTATTCGGTTCTGGTTAATGGAGTTCCAAAGGGCCAAATTTTCCCTACTCGGGGAATTCGACAAGGTGACCCAATCTCGCCTTATTTATTCCTCATTTGTGCCGAAGCCTTAAGCTCCCTTCTAAGCCAAGAGGCTCGACATGGGGTTTTGACAGGTGTCCCCACGTCCAGAAGGGGCCCCCGGATAAACCACTTATTTTTCGCAGATGATAGTTTGCTTTTTTGCAGGGCATCTATTCAACATTGGAATCGACTGTCAGAAATTCTCCGTATATATGAAGGGGCATCGGGTCAGCGATTAAATAAAGAAAAGACCTCCATTTTCTTTAGCCGCAACACAACAGATGAAGTTAAAAAAGAAATTTTGGAGGTGGCAGGGATCCCAACTTCACAAAGGTATGACAAGTATTTGGGGCTTCCAGCGTTGGTGGGGAAATGTAGAAATAAAGCTTTCCAAGAAATAAAAGACAGAGTGTGGAAAAAATTACAAGACTGGAAAGTGAAATTTTTGTCTCAGGCGGGGAAGGAGATTCTTTTATAGGCAGTTATTCAGGCAATACCTACGTATAGCATGAATGTTTTCTTGCTTCCCAAGGGACTATGCAGGGAGATTAACTCCCTTATGCAAAAATTTTGGTGGGGACAAAAAGATAGGGAGCACCGGATCCATTGGATGAGTTGGGAGCGAATGGGGGTTTCGAAAAATAAAGGTGGTATGGGCTTTCGAGATTTGGGGTGTTTTAATAAAGCCTTGTTGGCTAAACAGGGATGGAGACTTTTGCAATCCCCGGATAGTTTGATCGCTCAAATACTAAAAGCCAAATATTATTCGGGATCTTCCTTTCAAGAGGCGAAGCTGGGTTCTAAACCATCATTTGCATGGCGTAGCATCTTTGGGGCACGGGACTTGCTCTTTGAAGGTTTAATGTGGCGAATTGGTAACGGACAGGGAGCTCGTATATGGGGAGACAAGTGGGTACCAATTCCCACCACCTACACAATTCAATCTCCACCAAGGCTCCTTGATCCTTCGGCTAGAGTTTGTGAACTTGTTGATCAGGTGAAGGGCTGGTGGAAGCAAGATCTGCTAATGGAATTATTTACAGCTGAAGAGAGGGAGGCCATCACCTCCATTCCTATTAGCTTGACACAGCAACCAGACGTAATGATTTGGAGATGCACTAACACAGGAGCTTTCTCTGTCAAGAGTGCATATCACCTGGCAAAGGAATTAATTACAAAATCAACTCCTGAATCTTCGGTGAGAATAGCGGAGAAGGAAATTTGGAGAATCTTGTGGAGGCTTCCATTGACAAATGCCGAGAAAAACTTCATGTGGCGAGCATGCTAGAATCTGCTCCCGACAAAAGACAATCTGTTGAGACGAAAGGTAGTAACTGAACCCCTCTGCCCCATTTGCTGCTTGGAAGCTGAAACTCTCTTCCATATTTTATGGGATTGTCCCTCGGCGAGAGATGTGTGGGGTGTAAGCAAGCGAATATTTCAGAAATACTCTCACGGTGGACCAGAATTCCTGCAAGTAGCAGAGGATGTTTTCATGAATCATGGGCAGGAGAATTTATGCACTTTTATACGTACAGCACGGAAAATCTGGTTTAGGCGAAATGGGTTTGTTCATGGTGAAGAGCTTACTCCTCCAAATATTATTGTACGCGAAGTCCAGGCCTCCACGGAGGAGTTCAACCGGGCCCAAGAAGTTTTGGCGACACAAATTGCTATACATCAAGCTCCACCCATAATGGTGTGGTCTAAACCGCCGATACATTGGTGGAAGGCCAATTGGGATTTTGCAGTGGACAGAGCAAGCAGACGCATGGGTATGGGCATTGTGGTTAGAGACACTAAAGGAGAAGTAGTGGCAGCAAGGTGCTTAATGAGACAGGGACTTATTGACCCAACAGCAGGGGAAGCTCTCACATCACTAAAGGCAGCAAGTTTGTGTCAAGAATTGGGAGGTCAAGCAATTATTCTGGAAGGTGACGCTAAGAATGTTGTAGAAGCCATTAACTCTGATGCAGACTGTGGCAACCGTTTTGGACACCTTGTGCAGGATACTAGGCAGATCTTACAAACGTTCCCAAGGTGGAAGTGTGTATATGTCAATAGGAGTGGGAATGTTGCTGCTCACACTTTAGCAAAGGTGGCAACAAAAATTGATGTGGATAGAGATTGGGTCGGGATTTCACCTGATTGTATCCATGATACTATTGAGAGCGAGAAAATTTCTCCTCTTCACGACTGATTATTTAATGAAAGCTATACAGTTTTTTTTTTTTTTTTTTTTTTTTAAAAAAAACTAATTAATATTCAATCCCAATATACTTCTCATTTATATTTTGGCCCATTTTCGTAAAATTTCTTGTTTCCACATAAGGGACGTCATAGCCTCATAGGTCTATATATGTTAGTCTTTAATTCAATGTTCATTTCACACGTGAAAAACACTTCCTTTTTTTAGTCTATATATGTTTTTTTTTTTTTTTTTCTTGAATCGAATGTGAAATCTTATTCAAAATCATCGAAACCAGTACACTCATAGAGAGGGAATGACTTCCTCTCTTCTTACAGTACTATAGAGATACTTGGTGGAAATTGCTTCCCGCTAAGTTGAATCTGTAAATCCATTTGGAATATTGCAGATAAACAGATAAGGACTTTTCAGACGTGTACGTGAAATGAACATTGAATTAAAGCATATATAGATCGACTAAACCACATAAATCTCTTATTTATTTATTTATTCCGCTATTTATTTATTTTTCTATTTCATTTTTAATTTTTTCATATTGTGCGGTAGGAAGATGGTTGTGGATATATAGAGCCATAATTGGTTGCCAACGATCTATACCTTAATCGCGTTTCACAATGGAATCATGCTTGAATTTGATGCCCCATATTCAAATCTTTCAAGGCATTCAAGTTTTGATGTAATAACAATATATAGTAGCCATTTTGGTCACGTCGTTACTGTAGCTAGCGTGGATTTGGAGTTGAATTTAGGCTCCTCCAGTGATGGCATTGGGCGAGAATTTCCCTTCATAACATAATGCTTACAACCAGTATTGGACGAGAGACCATAACATTTACCTTTCAACACGTCGGGGTTGGTATTCCAACGTCACAAAGTGGAATATAGCTTGAGCGTAATACTAAATACTCAACTCCAATTTTACTAAGATTATCAAATATGATTTGAGTCTCATATTTGATCTGCGAACTTCAACTTTGACAGCTTGATGCTATCAGATTTCTGTGTCTTCTTTGATGAATGAGATAGAATTTTTAGCTCTTCGATCTGGTTAGATGTTTACGAGAATTAAGTTTATGTGGAACAATTATTAATATTATGATATATTAAAATATATGATACGGTAGAATATTATATTGTCTTTATTTATTTCCATGTAAAAGTCTTGATCACTCTGCTCTAATTTATATTCCAACAAGAGCTGATGACTTAGCCCTAGAAAATATTGTAATAGTTTGCTTATTTAAAGGTCATTATGTTATGAATAAAAAAAACCAGAAAATTAATCAAAACTTTATGTTTGAAAAGGTTTTAGGTTCCCTTCAACGAATTTAACTAGTCTAGGTTTTCTCAAAACCTAACAATCTATTCCGTTATGTGTATATAAAAGCATTCACGTAACATTAGTAATTTATCAAAAAACTACTTATATCCATTAGTGGAATATTGGGTAAATCAATATGTGTCTACCTTGAAGTATGTATGGATCAGCAAACTTCAAGCCTCAAACCTACGGACAAAACACATATTCATAAAATTTCCTTGTATAACAGAAGTCGAAATAAAACTGAATTATATAGCAAACTATCTCCATTTGAAGAAACCCATTTTCTGAAACAAACCTCAAAGAAAAATCATCATATAGAAACAAAGGTGTACATATATAGATGTACCAAAGGAATTTGTGAACTGATCATTGAAAAGTGACGCATATAATCAAGTGAAAACAGCCTGACTCATATTTTCGACTTTTTTTTATTTTTACACAAGACTATTAATTAGAGTCCACTCACAGTGGACGCTATTGACCTATTAGCAGCGTCCACTTTCCAAGTGTCTACTTAAAGTGGACGCTATTGATCTTCTAGTTTCGATTTGTTTTTTATTTTATTTTTTATTTTTATACAAGACTATTAGTGTCCACTGCTCGTTTAAAATGTGTGCACTTAATTCAAGGCAAGTGTCAAATTTTGATGTTCACCCACCCAAAATCTATAGGACTTCCAAAATTTCTTCAAATCTTCAATTTTTGGTGTAATTACTCCTCCAAAGCATATTCCTCTCCAAAAAATCCACTCACCCGAGGCATCCGATTTTCTTTGTTTGTGTAATGTGCCTAAATACTTGAATTATTAAAAAAAAAAAAAAAAAAAAAAATAGAGAGAGCCTAAATACTTGAAGAATGAAATTTGTAAATAAAAATAACAATTTGGAACTTCAAAGATGTTAAAGAGGCCAAAACCTCTGTACACAATTTACTTGGTAATTTTCTAGATAATTTATTCAACGGTAATGGTGGATTAAATACTGAAATTTTCCCAAATTAATAATTTACAACCCACTAGCTTATTACACTTAAAAGATAGAGGAAAATATGCTTAAGCCTTCTAAATTATCACCTATTTAATTTGCACATACACTTCTAAACTTTAAAAAGTGACATAAGACTTTTCATGCTGCTACATCGTGTCAAATTAGAGACATTTGCAATTTTCTCCCCAATATACTCTTAAATTCATTTTTTAAAAAAAATGAAAATTATTAAAAAATTAAACAAACAAAAAGACTAGAGTTAACTTTAGAAAGACCCCATGAACTTCCACACATTTTGAGAAAATTCCTCATAGTTTAAAAACTTTTAATTTCACATCTCGAACTTCTTATTATTAACTTTAAGGGTATTTTGAAAAAAAAAAAAAAAAAATGCAAAAGTGTCTAATTTGACATACAATTGTAGAATGTGTAACTTCGATGTCACTTTTTAAAGTTTGGCGATATAATTATAAAATGAGTAATAATTCAAAAGACTAAAGTATATTTTTCCCTAAGATAACTGCTGACCCAAATAACTCACTCCAATTGACCCACCATTTTACTTACCCATTACGTTAGTGTGTGGCTCACGAAGCTGGCCCATTTATTGAGTTGATCATCTAGCTAGTCACTCCTTCAAATCAAATAACCACACGTTAAACTAAGGAACAAGAACAAGTAAATAACTTGTAAAAATAATAAAAGGAACAAGTAAATAACATAACTAAGCAATACAAAAATTAATTACATACAAAAATATTGAGATTAATGCACCAATGAATACTAGCAACAGAAATAGGCCTATTTTCTTCTTATCTTTGACTGAAACAAACAATACCCACTACGCGCGCATCACAGTACCGAGTCCAACACCTATACTTGTGTGCGACAATTCTTGTCTTTGAATTGAAACATTCAACCAGGATGTTGCAGCAGAAGCAGCAGCAGCCATATATGTCTTATTCCTCCTCGAATAGGATCAGGCGTGCGCTTGAAAATTAAAACTCATAGCCCATTTCAAACTTGCTCTTTCTTTTATAATCCTACGACAGATTCTCATCATAAGGTTTATAAATCTCTCCCATTTACACCCAACACATAATTTCCCTTTTCAATTCTTGAGATTACTCTAATGGAGAAAACAGGAGCAAGGAAGACCAAATGGGTGCTGAAGTTGAAGTCCAGTGTCACTTGGAAGGTCATCAGAAAGGCAATATCATCCACCATGAAGAAGAACCAGCAGCAGCAGCACTTTCATCTTACATCTGCATCAAGCATGAAAATTAAACCCTCTCCTATTAGGGTTCACGAAGGAGCGGTTATTAAGCGAAATCTACGTACAAAGGCAAAGAAAAGTGCCTCTCATTGCACCAAATCGCTAGCACAGCTCCTCCGATTGCCATACTCAGCTTCGGATTTTGTCGACCGGGGCAATCATATGACTCCGACGAACTCTCCGAAGGAAAACATATCAACAAAATGGCATGAAATCCATGGCTTGTGCAACTGGGAGAAGAAGAAGGAGAATCTTCTTGACCCGCTCCAGCCTTGGCTTCGACGCGAACTTGTAAAATATGGAGAATTTGCGCAGGCAACTTACGACGCATTTGACTTCAACCCTTTGTCGGAGTACTGCGGAAGTTGTCGGTACAACCGGCACAAGCTTTTTGAAGAATTAGGCCTAACAAAATATGGTTATGAGGTGACCAAGTACATATACGCCATGTCGCATGTAGATGTCCCTCGTTGGATTGAGAAGTCATTTCTGAATGAAATGTGGAGCAAAGATTCAAACTGGATGGGATATGTTTCAGTTAGCAACGACGAAGAATCAGAAAGGATCGGAAGAAGAGACATTGTCATGGCATGGCGCGGCACCGTTGCTCCGACCGAGTGGTTCAATGATCTTAAAACAAAGCTAGAGCGTATTGATGATGATGATCAGAAAGGAAACATAAAGGTCGCAAAAGGGTTTCTTAGCATTTATAGATCTAAGAGCAAGCTCACAAGGTATAACAAGTTGAGTGCTTCTGAGCAAGTAATGGAGGAAGTGAAGAGGCTAGTGAGGTTGTATAAAGAAAAGGGTGCGCAAGAAATAAGCTTCACCATAGCTGGGCATAGCCTTGGTGGAGCTTTGGCTCTCCTCAATGCCTATGAGGCTGCAACTTCAATCCCTGGCCTTCCCATTTGTGTCATCTCTTTTGGTGCACCAAGGGTTGGGAACATGGCGTTCGAGGACAAACTTGGTGAAATTGGGGTGAAAATATTACGCATTGTTGTTAAGCAAGATATAGTCCCAAAATTGCCAGGGTTCATAATTAGCAAAATTCTTCATAAGCTCCATGTGGATACTAGAGTAAATTGGGTTTACAGGCATGTAGGAACACACAGCTTAAGCTTGACATGTTCATGTCACCATATCTGAAGCATGAGTCTGATTTGGTAGGGAGCCACAATTTGGAGATATATCTCCATCTTTTAGATGGATTTCTTTGTAAACAGTGCAAGTTTAGGTGGAATGCTAGGAGAGATGTTGCATTGGTGAACAAGACAACAGGTATGCTGATCAAGGAGTTGAGGATCCCTCAGTTTTGGTACCAGTTGCCTCACAAGGGACTTGTGCTTAACAAATATGGAAGGTGGGTGAAGCCTTGCAGAGAACCTGAAGATGTTCCTTTTCCATTTTGTGAAGCATCTTAGCAAGCACCAGTGTCCATTAATTTGTAGGGTACAAGATGAATATTTCGAATTGCAGGATTGATCCCTCTTTGATCATTAAGCTTCTTAGTTTTGATGAGGATGATGTACATTTGACTGTCAATTGATTTAATCTACGATATTGAAGTAGCTCTCAAAACTCAATTTTCTTTTTTTTGAGTAAATATATTATAAGTCATTGGGTCAACGCGCTAAAATTAAATTTTTCCTATGTTTTTTTTTTTTTTTTTTAAAAGAAAGTTTACTCCCTATGTCAATCGAAATGCAAAGAAAATGTCTACTGTCAAAATTTTTTAATTGCCGTTAGTTTGGTTAAAACACACCGTTTTAATAAAAGTCACATCAGTCTATTTTTTGATCCTACGTGTCCATTGTTGACGCGTAGGATCAAAACTTACCGTTTTGGCACCAGCCAAAATAGTAAGTTTTGGCTGACTTGGGGTTTTATTGTTTAAACCCTCAAATCGAGCAAAGCTTCCCACGACAAAAAAAACAAGGTTTAGTGGCATGGTTATTTTTGGGGCATTTTTGGCCAAAAAAAGTCTCTATTGATTTTGCAACGCTTGATTAGGGGCACTTGGGACACATTGATTTTTATGACGACTAGAATTTAAGTTTGAGACGATATTTTACTAAAAAGCGCCTCGAAAAGGGAACATTTAGAACATAGCGCCCACTTTTAAAAAAAGGGGCGCTTAATGGTGAAAAACGCCCCCTTTTAAAAATGGGGCGCTTCCTAGGCAAGCACCCCATTTTTAAAATGAGGGCGCTTCCTAGGCAAACTCCCCATTTTTAGAATGAGGGCACTTTCTAGGCAAGCGCCCTCATTCTAAAAAGGGAGCGCTCAGGTGGGCAAGCGCCCCCTTTTATAAAAGGGGGCGCTTGCGTGTTGTTGTGCAAATTTATTTAACTCGCAAATGCATGAATTGATTGTAGTTTAATAGATTGCAAGTGCGAGGTCGAACACACAGGGAATTGTGTTTTTGAAAGAGCAATTTATATCTAAACTAATTAAATCCTAATCTAGTTTCAAAAGGTTTTTGATTTTGAATTTGGTTTTGAAATTAAAAGACAAACATTAACTAATTAAAATGAACTAAGAGATAAAAGACTAAGGTTTGAGAATTCACACTCATTGAATCATAACAACATACTCCATGTTCATCAATATTTATCCGAAGTTCTCATAATTTAAATCTTATATATGTTTACTATGCTCCAAAGAATTAATCAAAATCATCACATGTATCCATTCATTGGAGAAATCACAAAAGGAATCCAATATCAATTAAATCATCATATGTATCCGCAAATCACAAAAGATATCAAATCTTAATTGAAACATCAAATGTATCCGTAGAACAAATCACAAGGGATATCCAATTATTTAGGCAAATAAAATCAAGCAATTAATTATGTGAAATTATCTTAAATCATCAAATGTATCATTGAATCACAAAAGATATCCAAGAATCACTCCACACATTGAAAAGAAGTAAAACAATTGAAATATTAAACCCAATAAAATCAAATAAATAAAGACTTACATGAAAGTATTGATGTTCTTTATCGTTGAAGCTTCATCCCCAACCTTAGTTGGGAATTTAGCTCCACATAAAAATAAAACCTAAATTTAAAGAAAACCTAAACTAAAAAGATAAAAACTATAGAATTTTACTCTCTAAAATTCTATATATCTTCTTGAATGCAAAAATGTCTATTTATAGGCTTAGGGAAGTCCTAAAAGCCCAATTAAACCTAAATAATTCGATGGTCTGTCTTCTAGTCAAAATAGAAGTCTGAAATCGGAAAAAGATTCGTCCAGATTTGTGTCTTTTAATTGCGGGACGATTTTGGCATAGTAACCTTCCGAATTAAAAAAATCCTATTTCACATTGAATTGTATTATTTCACGTAATCTTTCCAATGCCGCTTGAATCACTTCAATCCGATATTTGAAGGGAAAGTTATGGTCAAAATACTGAGATGTATATAGAATCTGAATTTGAATCCGATCCGAAATCTTATCAAATCTGATTTTTTATCCAATTTAATCTGATTTAACCTTTTTCTTGGATTTCGTTAAACTTAAACACTTCATCTAGGTTTTCTCAAAGTATGCTTTCTTCCAAACTTTGCATTTTTTCTCTTTAAAGTTGTAGTTTTTCTTTAATGACTTACAAAACACTAAAAACACAAAACTAACACAAAATATTAAATAACGACACAACTAAAGGATTAACTAATGTAAATAAAGGGGTCCAAATATGTAATATTTGGCACTTATCAAACACCCCCAAACTTACATTTTGCTAATCCCTTAGCAAAACAAAACGAAAAATATAATGAAAGCAAGAAACATAAATCCTCTTTTGTGGGAGAGACGATTGTATTTAACATATATAATAAGCCTTTTAAACCCATAGGCATCCCTAGTGGACGAGTAAAGTATCGTGAGGGCTTAACAGAAATGATTCCCACAAACATTGTAGCACTATGTTGTTAACAATAAAGAAATTTCACATAAACCATGGTTCTTATTCATGAGCAAGCTTAAAAAGACAAACACCATCATCATAGTCAAAAGAAAATTCAGAATCAAATCACTCATAAATGGAGAATTGAGACCTCATATATTCTGAAAAGTGTAAAGTGTAATTAGCATACAATCATAAAGCTTTTAGCTTAAACTCAAGACAAGTTCCAAAAAAATTTGTAAAAATTTATATCAAATGAAACAACAAAGGCAAGATATGCAATTTTTTTTTTTCTTTTTTTTTTTTTTTTTTTTTTTTTTTATAAGCTCAGCAATGTCTAACTCCCTTAAGCTTTCTAATTGACCCATGTAACACGTGTTAGGCCAATGACTCATAAGCCAGGTGGCTTTAGGGCATTAGATATAGAACATCCCAAAGAGCTTATTAACTTAAGTAAAAAAGGCTACGAAGTTAGATTAGCCATATCATAAATCAACACTGAACTTCACACCTTTTGACGCGAACGCTTAATGCTTAAAGAGGCAAGATGTTCGGTTATTTAGCGGAAAACTCAACATGATCTTTCATTTCCTTTTCCCTCTCTTATTTATTTTTTTATATCTTGCAAGCCAATGGTTATTCATCAATAGGTCATCCAACAAATCTCAAAGAGAACAAGCTTAAGCTCAAACATCATACATCACAGAAAACAAGCTAATGCGCTCATAAAAATTTATCTCAAAATAAGTGAAATCTCTTTTACCCAAAAATAAGTCAAGGGACTCAGACTCCTAATGAAATAACAATGTGTTCAACCCTTTAAGCAAGCTAATAAAATGCAAACCACAGTGACAGTTTAACTCAAACTTGACAAAAACATAGCATAATTTTTTTTTAAAAAAAATAAATAAATGCAAAAAGACAAATAAAAATAAACAAATAAGAACAAAAATAATTAGACAAAATGTTTTTCCATACCCCTAAAGTTGAATTACACATTGCCCTCAATGTGTAGTATAGAAATACATTACTGGAAGTAAGGAAACACCAAGGTGTGAAAACGGCCAAAGCGTCCCCCAAACTTAAACACCAAAACGCCTGTCAACAAAAACTAACAGCAATTTTTTTTTCATAGAAACAAACATCAAAAGATTAATTGCTGTTACAAACAAAAACAAATAAAAATAACATGTAATGAAAAAGGAAAGAAAGAATTTGTGGAGTGAAGTGCAGAAAATAAACTGGAGGAGAAAACTTTACAACGCTTTCTCCTATCATGCGGATGTCCAACCAATCCCTTCCACCCCTTCTTCTTCAAAACTTCATACCCCTCTAAAAGGATATTTCGCCATCTTATGTAGAATTTCTTACTTCAAAGGATTTTCTTAGGAAAGTGATTCCTAGATTTGTGTGCTTGTGTGCACAAATCCTTGAGTATCTTGACATAAGATGGCTCTTTGAGACATTCAGGCGATGAAGCTTTGGGCTCTTGATGTGTCTCAAGAGAAACAGTAATGCAGGCATGAGCTTCAGTACTCACTTCCATACCACTGGGCAAATCAGGATTTGTTGGGGGCTCACTGATCTCATGGCGCTCAACTTGATTTGGGTGTTCAACTTCTTCTTCTTTTTCTTCTGCCTCAATGTTGTCAACAATTTTCTCACTCTCAAGTGTGGTGGTGACTTAAGCATGCTCAACTTGCTCTGTGTGCTCCTCTTTGTTATCCACAATTTCCTTCTCATCAATCATGTAGTGTAAAATGAATGGATATTCGCTTTGGTGGTGAGTAGGATTATAACAATATTCACAAAATAGAGATAGTCCCCACTTATTTATAGTTCTGATGTAGGCCGACCTAACTGCCTTGAATTCCACTAATCTCCTTTTTAAGTTATCAATGTGAGTAGTTAGACAAAATTGAAATACTTCATCTTTAGGAAGATAATTTCTTGTAGCACTTTCCTTTCTTTTAAAGTTGGAGGTGGCTTGGACATGCTCATGATAAGAATTTTTGGACTCATCCTCATCAATCATGTAGTATCCTTTAGCCTTCAACTGACTTTGAAACCTTATCTTCCTTATTGTTATCCTCTATGCTCTCATTGTCCCAATATTGAGTCATTGGGTCAAGTTGATGTTCAGATGGATGTTCATTTTCACTTTGGCTAATCCATTCTTCCATCCTTACGGTAGCATGAGTATTGGCATCTTTGAGCTCTTGACGCAATTCTTGTAGGGTTTGTTTGGTGAAATCTTTTAGCTTTTGTATAGCTTGGGAGTTGGACTGGTTGACCTTTTCTATTAATGTTTTCATCATGTCTTCCAGTGATGATTGCGGTGCAGGCTGTGGCACTTGAGTGGTGGACTGATAAACAGGCGGTTGAGCTTGATGATTGAACTGCGGATATTCTGAATAGTGCAATTCATCAAATTGGTGAGTATAATTTCTTGCTGCTTGAGTTGACCATGAGAAATTAGATTGGTTGCTCCAATCCGGGCTGTAATAATTGAAATTTGAATCAAACCCTGGATTGGAGAAACTGGTGTTCATTCGCTCATATGGAAAATTAGAAGCTTGTTCCCATAAAGGACAATCACTATAATGATGATAAGGATTGGAGCAATATGGACATGGGTCATGTGGTTAAAAATTTTGAGGGTAGTTGGTAGGAGCTGGTGTCCTATAACTAGGAGAGGCATTAAAATCATTAAAATGAAAATTCATGCTTCCCCCTCACTTTTTAGCATGAAAATATCCCACATAAAATATTAACCAATTTTTTTTTTGAAATTTTTTAATATATTTTTAAATAAAATTAAAAAAAGAGTAAAAAAAATTAAAACTAAAATTTAAAAACTCACAAAAAGGACCAAAAATAAATTTTTGGCAAAAATCTACAGAACTGCTGCAGTTGCCAGTTGCTGCCTTTGCTGTGAGTGCGCTTGATCGCGCTGATGTGCTTGGGTGAGGATGCAACAGCTAACGAGCGAGGTGCACTTGAGCTTGTTGTCTTGGCCCTAAGTGCGCTCGATTGCACTAACAGGGATGTGCAAAAGGTGCTGCGGCAGAACTGTATAACAAGCCAAAACAAAACAAAAAACAACTAGAAAAATCTTTTTTATTTTTTTATTTATTTTTATTAGTAACACAAATACAACAAAACAAATTGTAGAAAAATTAAATCCTAATTATAACTAGTAGAAGAATAAAACTAATTTAGAAATAAATTGGTTTAAAAAATTGAACAATTCCCCGGCAACGGTGCTAAAAACTTGTTGTGCAAATTTATTTAACTCGCAAGTGCACGAATCGATTGTAGTTTAATGGATCGCAAGTGCGAGGTCAAACCCATAAGGAATTGTGTTTTTGAAAGAGCAATTTATATATAAACTAATTAAATCCTAATCTAATTCCAAAAGGTTTTTGATTTTGAATTTGGTTTTGAAATTAAAAGACAAACATAAACTAATTAAAATAAACTAAGAGATAAAAGACTAAGGTTTGAGAATTCACACTTATTGAATCATAACAACATACTCCATGTTCATCAATATTTATCCGAAGTTCCCATAATTTAAATCTTATGTATGCTTTACTATACTTCAAAGAATTAATCAAAACCATCCCATGTATCCATTCATTGCACAAATCACAAAAAGAATCCAATATCAATTAAATCATCAGATGTATCCGTAAATCACAAAAGATATCAAAATCTTAATTGAAACACCAAATGTATCTGTAGAACAAATCACAGGGGATATCCAATTATTTAGGCAAATAAAATCAAGCAATCAATTATGTGAAATTATCTCAAATCATCAAATGTATCCTTGAATCACAAAAGATATCCAAGAATCACTCAACACATTGAAAAGAAGTAAAACAATTGAAATATTAAACCCAATAAAATCAGATAAATAAAGACTTACATGAAAGTATTGATGTTCTTCATCGGTGAGGCTTTATTTTCAACCTTAGCTGGAAATTTAGCTCAACATAAAAATAAAACCTAAATCTAAAGAAAACCTAAACTAAAAAGATAAAAATTGTAGAATTTTGCTCTCTCGAATTCTATATATCTTCTTGAATGCAAAGAGGTCTATTTATAGGGTTAGAAAAGTCCTATAATTCCTATTAAACCTAAATAATTCGGAGGTTTGTCTCCCAGTCAAAATAGAAGTCTGAAATCGGAATAGGATTCGTCCAGATTTGTGTCCTTTAATTGCGGGGCGATTTTGGCATAGTAACCTTCCGAATTAGAAAAATTATATTTCACATTGAATTGTAGCATTTTGCGTTAGCTTTCCAATGCCATTTGAATCACTTTAATCCAATATTTGAACTCAAAGTTATGGTCAAAATACTGAGATGTGTATAGAATTTGAATTTGAATCAGATCCGAAATCTTATCCAATCTAATCTTTTATCCAATTTAATCTGATTTAACATTTTTCTTGAATTTGGTTAAACTTAACCACCTCATATAGGTCTTCTCAAAGTATGCTTTGTTCCAAACTTTGCATTTTTCTTTTTAGAGCTGTAGTTTTTCTTTAATGACCTACAAAACACAAAACTAACACAAAATATTAAATAACGACAAAGTTAAAGGATTAACTAATGTAAATAAAGGAGTCCAAATATGTAATATTTGCTACTTATCATGTGTAAAGCGCCCCTATTTCTATATGGGAGCGCTTTCACACCGTGAAGCGTCTCTAATAATTAATATATGGAGAAAATGTTTTCCCCATGCAATTGATATATATTTTTTATTTTCTCCTGATATACAATACGCAATACAATATTGTATTGCGTATTTTCTCCATAAATATTGGATTAATCCATAAATATTTTTTTCCATTCATCAATCTCATACAATCTTATACATATCTCACAATACATATCTGATCCATATATACAATCTCATATCTCATGAGACATCTAAATCCAAAATAATGATATCATAAACACAAAGTGTACCACATCTTAAAGAGTTAACAAAAATTGTATCATACATATGAAATAAAATATCAAAATCGATATCATAAACACAAAGTGTACCCCCTCTTAAAAGAGTTTACAAACATTGTATATTGCATATGAAATAAAATATATCAACGGGTTCGTTTAGCATTTGGCATCAAATACATAATAGGTCAAATATACGTACGTCACTTAACGATTACTTGCAAATGATAAAACCAAAAGAAAATATTAAATTACAAACCTATATCTAACCATTTTGAAAGTGCAAACCTATATATAACTAGATTATATTACAAGTGACTAAGATATGAAGATCTACACATACTTTGTGATGATCCACGATGGTTGCTTTCTGCATCAGCTGCATGCTCATCTTCATTTGTTAATCCATTATCACCCATATATAAATAAATGCAAATGTATATTATACAATCATATATATGTTCTTAAGTCAATGGTAATGAATTGTGTTTGAGTAGCTAGTTCCCCTATAAAAGGATAAAAGATAAATGAAGAACAACATAAAATAATTTTTATTGTGTTTAAGTTATATAAGCCAACATTAAAGGATAAAAGATAAGCCAACATTAGAATTTCAAATTTTATGTTGTTCTTTCTTTTTCTTTTATCCTTTATTGTGTTTAAGTAATTTTTATATAACTTAATATTTGAGCAGCTAGTTCTCCTATATAACTAAAAATAATTTTGGTGCGCCTGCTATCCAGGCACCCTTAAATAGCTAGTAATTAAGGGTGCCTGGCTGGCAAGTGCCCTTAATTAGGGGTGTCTGCCAGCTAGGCGCCTTTAATTAAGGGTGTCTGGCTGGCAAGCGCGCCCCTAATTAAGGGTGCTTACCAGCCAGGCGCCCTTAATTAGGGGCGCTTGGATAGCAGGTGTCCCGAATTAAGGGCACTTGCTAGCCATGCACCCTTAATTAGGGGTGCTTGCCAGCCAGGTGCCCCTAACTAAGGGTGCTTGGCTGGTAGGCGCCCCTAATTAAGGGCGCCTGGATAGCAAGCGTCCCGAATTAAGGACGTTTGCTAGCCAGGCGCACTTAATTAACTAAATTGGGGCATGCCCTATTGGAATGTCTCGAATTAAGGGAACATTTTTCTGCACAAGTGTTGCTAATTTTATTGTGTTGTTTACATAATAAAACGTCCCTATAAGGGGATGTCTTATTAAAGCACCTCTATTCCAAGCTTTAGTAAACTTCTTTTTTTTTTTTTTTTTTTTGTAGTGTCCCCGGTTCAACCCTTCCCCGACAAAACCCACGCAGCCACCAACTCACCCACGGAACTCCCCCGATGCACCCACTAGCGTGACAGAACCCACTTACGGTTCATTAGTCCGGCATCCTAGTAATTTTTCAGCGTCACTCCGTCACAGGTAAGAAGTCTGACTAGGGTTCCGTTGATTCAAAATTTTTTGATTCAAAAAATTTTGAAAAAATGAAGGTATTTTCTGGAATTTTTTGTCGGTTTTGTTGGTGATACAAATTATGTAAGTCGCGTACTCACATTAAAATCACTACAAACACTAACATACATTTTATTATACAAATTTAAAAAGTCATACAATTTTTTTTTTGTGCCTGCATAATCCGATGATATAAAATATGCAATTGAAAGTTACGCATTAATGCCAAAAACACAATCTTTCCATGCCTTAATGCCCCATCAACCAATGACAAATGAGCAATACATAAATCACTAACGAAAAAACCAACATATATGTTTGGATCCTCAGTCTGGCTCTAAGTGATGACACTTCACCCTTTAGAGAATTAACTTATTTACATAACTCTGGTAGGACCTCCCGTCCGTGAACATAGGTTTCGTCGTCATACCATTCGAAAAAACGACATTTTCCAACTTTCTGTCATTATACAAAAAATTTGACAATGAATACTAAAATTACGGACAAGTACGAAGTAATAATCATTTCTCAACACCATATTACTCAAATCAAATACTTTTCATGGTCATATATAGCACACCCATAGAATTGTTTCCTAGGATTTTTTATAGTCGTGGATGTTATAATTGGGGTTGTAAGGGCGCACCTACACTGCACAGGTTCCATATTCTCTTTGGCCGACGATATTGCAGTTACCGACGACATTAATTGTTCATTCTATAATGAAACCCTAAATCATTAGCAGTAATCCGCCAAAACTCTTATGTGTTTCACAATATAAAATTTACAAACCTTTTTCAGCTTCTGAGTGTATAATTCGTCTTCATTGTCTCGTTGCCCGAAAATTTTCTTGCACCCGTTCATCATTTTTTCTTTTTTTAACAAGTCAGAATCCTCTTTCACACTTGCAACAATAATTAATCTTAACATCATCATAAACACAGCAACTCTAGTTAGAGAATTTCAATTCTCAAATTTAAAAAATCCATCGGTTCCAATATTTTAAGCAGTAATTGACCATCATTTCAATACAACTAATTGTCAAAGGACTATATATAAATCCAACACAGATTCAATAAAAAGCTTTGGGATGGGGGTTTCAACAATAAAGCTTTTAATACAACAAAAAGCTTCCATCAACAAACATAATAGGCTTACATAACTTGGATCACCAATCAAACCCACAAAAAATTCCAAAAAATACTTTCATTTTTTCCAAATTTTTTTGAATCAACGGAACCCTAGCTAGACTTCTTACCTGTGACGGAGTGACACCAGAAAACTACCACCCCTACCTTGAACTTGCCTTAACCATAAAGAAATATAACTCCTTGAAGAGTTGTATCTAATAACATACATAACTACTGGAAGAATTGCACATGTTAATTGTTAAGAGGTACCATTGTTTCTATAAAAGGATGCATGGTACATGAATTTATTAATCTTTGCATTCTCTCTCAATTGACAGAGTATAATAAAAGATAAGATATAAAATAATTGTTTATTAATTTTTACAATTTTTAACTCAATCACCTACCAAAATGTCTATTTTAATAAAAAAAATTGAGTAGTTGATCATGATATATTTGGGCTCTTCAAAGTTCAAGTATAAAATGATTTTTTGTTATAACATGCTAGCTAGCTAGCTAGGGGAGAAAAATTTCAATAGAAGGGAGAGGACTATGACCCATATACATCCTCCCCTCCCTCCGTCTCTGTCTATATTAATATCATATATACTTTATAGGTTTTTGCATTAATATTGCCCAAGTGAAGAAATGAATATATTTTTGAATTTAAAATCTTAATTAGGGCCAAATTATACTTGCGTCCAATCCTAATATGAATTAATGGAAGAGCTATTATATATATAACCTATTTTGCATTGAGAGTATTATTTAATAGATTCTACTTTGACTATAATTTGAGACTTGACTTTTCTTTCCTTCTTTTTTGTCTCTTTCCCTTCTCCTTTTTCTACTCTGCTTCTTCTTTCCTTTTGTTTTCGGACTACAAAGGCATTGCTTTAAATCTCTGAAATTCCTTTAAATCTCTGTTAACAATATTGGTAGAAATGTTTTATTTTTAATTTCGTCAGCAAAAATATGGTTATGAATATGTGTGCATGATATATAGCTTTAGATATTAATTAGAGCTAGGCTTAAAGACCAAATATGTCCTAACATATTTTAGGTTTTGTTTTATAACTAAAAATTATAGTTTATACGGCATATAGTACAGATTCAAGTACATCTTATGTTTGCATTCTATCTACAAAAGTATGAACACTTTTCTCCCTAGTAGGTGAAGGTATGTCTTCAGGATCTCTCTTTGGTTTTACCCATCTCCCATGAGCATTACAAACTAATCCCTTGTTGGCCAATTGATACCAACAACGTGGGATCCTAAGCTCATTAACCAACATGTCACATGCCTTGTTCACTAAGGCAACATCCCTCCTCGCATCAGACCGAAATGTTGTGCTAGTACTATGAAACCCATCGACAAGATGAAGGTATGTCTCGAGGCTATGGAACCCTGCCAAATCCAATCCTCGTTTGAGGTAAGGCGATGAACGAACATCGAGCTTCAATTCAGCTCCAACATGGGTGTATACCCATTCTAATGTCCCCGTGATATCATCAAATTTTTGTAAACCCTCGTTGAATACAAGTCCCGGCATCCGAGGGACCATGTCTTGCTTAACCACCACCCTCAATGTTTTAACTCCCAGCTGATGAAGCTCATCTCGAAAAGCCACGTTACCGACCCTTGGCGCTCCGAACGAAATCACGCTGATAGGAAGGTTGGGGATGGTTGATGCGGCTTCGTGAGCATTTAGGAGAGCCAGTGCTCCACCCAAGCTATGACCGGTGATTGTAAGGCTAACCTGTTCACCTTTTTCTCTGTACGATTCAATAAGTCTTGTCACTTCTTTCATCACTTGCTCTGAGGCACTTGTTTTGTTGTACCTAGTAGATTCATTCTTACTAGTGTAAAGACTATGAAACCCATGTTCAACTTTGGCATCCCTCTGCCCAAATGTCTCTAACTTCCTTTGCATATCCTCGTACCACTCCGAGGGCGCCACGGTTCCACGCCACGCCACCACAATGTCTCTCCGTCCGATCCGACATGTCTCCTCGTCATCGCTGACCGCCACATATCCCATCCAGTTGGAATCTTTGCTCCACTTGTTGACCAAATGTGACCTCTCCAGCCACTGAGGCATATGTACGTGGGACATGGCATAAATATAGTTGGTGACTTTGTAGCCATTTCTAGTGAGGCCTAGTTTCTCAAACAAGTTTTTGCAGTTGTAGCGGCAACTTCCACAATACTCGGAGAAAGAATCAAAATCAAAAGCGTCGTATGTCGCTTGTGCGAATTCTCCATATTTGACAACCTCTCGTCGGAGCCATGGTGGAAGAGGATCCAAAAGATTGTCCCAATCTGAAGAACCGTGGATCTCACGCCACTTGTGCGCTATCACCTCCTTGGGAGAAGTTGTGGGAGTGGAGTGTTTCTCTTCAGTAAACGAGTCCCAAATGGATTGGTGAAGCTCCGTCCGAGGAGGGGTTTCAAGATGGAGGTGGAGGAGATGTGAGAGCGATTCAGCAATCCGTGAAGTCGCATTTGATGGTTTTGTTTTCGGGGGATCTAGAAGTGCTTGCTGATGGGCATGGATTACAGAAATCCTGGTCATGGTGGAATATTGTGTGGTGGGAAGATGACTGTAGATCATTGTGGATAGCGCCATGGTTGGTTGTCAAGATGATTATCGATCACCTGGAAATGCTTGGAATTTGAAGGTGAAGATTATTGTTGAGGTGGATGTGGGGGAGATGGAAAGGGTATATATATAATAGGAAAAGAGGCATGGAAATTGGAAAATTCTCACGCGGGGTCGTCGTGGACTGGAGGACATGTTAAAAACCATGACTTGTATATGAAAAGGTCATATTATATGACTTACACGTTTATGGGGATGGGGTCAGTGCTACTTTTTGAATTATTAAAATTAAGCTCATGATCATCTAAATTACTTAATAATGGAGTCGAGTCTGTTTGGAACAGATTTATTGTTATAACTGAAGATTAATTATGAGTTAGTGGATATTGATGTGTTTTGAATGACAGATTGTTATGTATGTATCTATAACTTGAAACTTTAATTTTTTAAGAGCTTTTGTTATGTGATGTATCATTCATCAATTAATGAGACTAAAATAAATTTTTTTTTTTTTTTTTTTTTTTAAAAAAGGTTTAAATTATACAATCTACGTACCTAATTAGTATATATTGAAACATATGAGTAGCTTTTTACAATTAATGGGAATCATGCCCCAAATTCAAGTGTTTGAAGCAATTCCTTATATGATGATGACAAGTTTTGATTTCAAATATCATATTTATCACGACACTGCTAGCGTACAATTTGGAGTTGAATTTTTAGGATATATATTAATTAACTAATACTTCCAACTAGTTAGTACTGGGCGAAAGGATAAAAGATTTTATGCTATGATTTTCGTGCTTATTTTAGTTTTTTTTTTTTTTTTTCATTTTAACCGCCTTTAAAAGCAGTTAGTAGTTAGTACAGTTAATAGTTAGTACGGTTAACAGTGCCCCTCTTTCAACTATAATTTTATAAAATACGTAACACAATTACACATTTTAATATCAAAATAAGTGAAACTTGAACTCATGATTCGGTAAAGAGTATAAAACTGGGCTTTATAACATACTACATCCAACTAGTACCGGACCATAGAATATAATACTAAGTCAAGTTTTTTGACATTCAACACGTACACCTTGGCAATATTCCAACTTCCACGTGTGAATCAAGCACTCAGTCAATTACTTTATTGCACGTAATTATATGGATTGAAAGAAACTGGCTAGCTACCAGCCTACCAGCGAATGGCATCAAAGGACGAACAAAAATTACTAATTCATCCATACACCAAAGAAGACCCATAAATCCATTCTAATTAATTAATTACTTTTCATGCCTACGAATATATCCATATAATTTTACACGACATCTATCATTCTAACAAAAATTAGAATGGATTAGCCCTTGGCCAATTTTAACAAAAATTATTTTATACCTAAACCTTAAATATATAGTCCAAATCTATCATGATCAGTGACAACCCAAATTTTTCACTAAAAAAATTAGGCAATTTGATTGGTAACTGAGTTGAAAATTGTAATATATATAGTAAAAAACAATTATTTTGCATCTTTCCTTTTATTTATATTTTGCAAACATGTATATTAATTGTATTTCTTTATACATTAACTAATTAATATTCAATCTCAATATATTTCTCATTCATACTTTAGCCAATTTTCATTAAATTTCTAGGTTCCACCTAAGGGACGTCATAGCCTCATAGGTCTATATATGTTAGTCTTTAATTCAATGTTCATTTCACACGTCAAAAACACTTCTTCTTTTTTAGTCTATATATGTTTTTTTTGTTGAATCGAATGTGAAATCTTATTGAAAATCATCAAAGCCAGTATACTCATAGAGAGGGAATAACTTCTTCTTTCCTTACAATACTACAGATGCTTGGTATAAATTGCTTCCCTCCGAGTTGAATATGTAAATCCGGCCATTTGGAATATTGCAGATAAAGAGATAAAGACTTTTCAGACGTGTACGTGAAATGAACATTGAATTAAAGCATATATAGACTAAACCACATAAATCTCTTATTTATTTATTTATTCTGCTATTTATTTATTTTTCTATTTCATTTTTAATTTCTTCACATTGTGTGGTAGGAAGATGGTTGTGGATATATAGAGCCATAATTATTGGTTGCCAACAATCTTTACCTTAATCGCGTTTCACAATGGAATCATGCTTGAATTTGATGCCCCATATTCAAATCTTTCAAGGCATTCAAGTTTTGATGTAATAACAATATATAGTAGCCATTTTGGTTACGTCATTACTGTAGCTAGCGTAGATTTGGAGTTGAATTTAGGCTCTCCAGTGATGGCATTGGGCGAGAATTTCCCTTCATAACATAATGCTTACAACCAGTATTGGACGAGAGACTATAATATTTACCTTTCAACACGTCGGGGTCAGTATTCCAATGTCAGAAAGTGGAATATAGCTTGAGCGTAATACTAAATACTCAACTCCGATTTTACGAACATTATCAAATATGATTTGAGTCTCATATTTGATCCACAAACTTCAACATTGACAGCTTGATGCTATCAGATTTCTGTGTCTTCTTTGATGAACGAGATAGAGTTTTTAGCTCTTTCTGGTTAGAAAATCGTGGCTTGCCGTTGACTGAATCAGAAAACATAGCTTTATAGGCATGAAAAGTATTTCATTAGAATTTTGAAAATGGATTAATGGGTAAGTTTGTATTTGATGCATTCCATCGTTGCTTGGTTTTTTCAATACAAATATTTACATGCAATAAAATAATTGAGTCGTGAATGCATGATAATACACATGTAGGCCAGTATTGAAATGTCAAAAGAGCTTGCAGCTTCTTCTCTACTTCTACCCAATAATATTATATTCTTTCGTCTGCTACTGCTTGGAAGTAGTTTGTTCAGAAGCCAGGTTTTATATTCTTTGGTTTTTAGTCAAATGGGTCCAAACTCATGAGTCCTATAATGTGGTCATGGTCGGAAATAAACTATTAGAATGTCAACACGTAAAATTAGGTAAATTGTAGGGTTTGTTTGTTTCGATGTAAAATATTTTGTCTTAAAAAATAATTTTCTAAAAAAATATTTTTTTGGTGTCTTTTGTCATGTGGAGGAAATCTAAGAAATTCAACTCTTATATAAATTTTATACAGCTGAATTAATGTAGAGTGCAAATAAATTATTGAATTTCTGTGTCTTTTTTAATAAAGATTGATCAAATAGTTTGAGCATTTTACATCATCACAACTATACACGAGTTATATAAAAGTTGAGTTTGTAAACATTGATTATTAGAACTTAAATCATTACTTATTTTAAACATCTTATTCTTTGAGCCAATAAAATAGAGAAAAAGCACTCATCTCCAAAAATGGTAGCATAAACTCTATTATGATCAAGAAATAAGCTTCACCATGGTCAATAGCTGGGCATATATAGCTATGGTGGAGCTTTGGCTCTCCTCAATGCATATGAGGCTGCAACTTCAATCCCGCCTTCCCATTTTTGTCATCTCTTTTGGTGCACCAAGGGTTGGGAACATGGCATTCAAGGACAAACTTGGTGAAATTGAGGTAAAAACATTAAGCATTGTTGTTAAGCAAGATATACATATATATATATAGTCCCAAAATTTTCAGCTAGGCAAAGTTTTTATCAGCTAATTCTACTTTATAGCAGCCATGCCTTTTGATTGTTACCGCTAATTATTATTATTTTTAAATATCATATGTAAGGGCATTAGTAGCGACATTGTACTATAGCCACTATTATGCATCATTATACACTACAAGAAAATTGACTTTTAGGGGCAACTGCTTTTGGATGCTAAAAGTCCCTGAGTAGACGCTGTTGATCAACAACGTCAACACTTCAACGCGGAAGGGTTGGACGCTAATGGTTCGATGCTGATGATTAATTGTTGATCATCAGTGTCGACTCGGAAGTGGACGCTAAAAGTCCTATATGTTGGACACTAAAAGCCTTGTATGTTGGACGCTGTACCAAGCTAGAACTAAAAATGGACTTGGCGCTAGTGCTCCACTATCTGTGTCCACTTTGAGTGGACACTGATAGTGCAACCATCATCAACTAATGGGTCTTAAAAAAAATAAAAAATCAACCATCAGCGTCCAAACTAAAGGGGACGTTGATGGTTGCACCATGAGTGTCCACTTTTAAAGTCCATTAGTGGACGCTAATGGGTCTTAAAAAAATAAAAAAATCAACCTAATGGTTCTAACAAACTAAAAAAATAAAGCAACCATCAACGTCCAAACTATAGTGGACGCTGATGGTTGCACCATTAGCGTTTAGTGGACACTAATGTGTCTAACAAATAAAAAAAAATAAAGCAACCATCAGCGTCCAAATGGAAGTGGACGCTGATGGTTGCACCATCAGCATCCACTTTATTATGGCCAATTCAACCATAATAATGTTTTTTTTTTAAAAAAAAAAAAAAGAAAAAAAAAAAAGATGTGGCCATATATGTTCGAAAGATATATAAATGATTCTAATGAAAATAAACTATACAAATTTTATGACAAAAAAATACCTAAAATAACTCAGTTGTCAATTAATGAGGAAAGTTTGCAGGCTGCCTAAAGAAGGAGCACGCGGTTGCCTGCAACAGGCACATTCAAAATCAAGTCAGAAGCGTTATCAATTCTAACATTGCAAAACATCTTTATTCTCAAAATGTACATAATACGGACACTTGCCTCTAGTTTTGCAAGATCTTGAGGATCCAAATGACACGCTGTCATGACATGGAGGCCTAGACAATGGAGGAGTTGGCAGACAAGGGGAATTCTCTGGGGCTGGAATCCTCGAAGCAATGGCATTGCTGTCGCTGAAATGCTGGTACAGGTGAGGAAACAATAGCAGTAGTTGGCTGGTTAGGAATTTTATGGTATTGAATAGTTGGGGTTCCACTTGTTGTGTCGTCCATGGGCACTGCCACAGTTTGCATTGCCCAAACTTGGCGCATGAGTAGATGCAAATTGCTGTGAATTAGGAAGACATTGTTGTATTTTATTTCACTTTTGCGTGGACTGCATAGTCATTTTAATATTTAGGTCCATAATGGGTTGGACCAATTCTATAAGCACTTGAGGAAACCATGTACTCTCACCCTACATATATAATGAAGTTAGCCCATTAGACTTCATTAGATCATCAGAGTAGTTAGGGTTGAGAGACGAGTGCCCTCTACATACACAACGCAACAGGACAAAGGAAAGAAGATGGCAGACTCATCTTCTAGCAAAGAAAGTACGTTTGCATCCTTTTTATTGTTCACATGCTATAGAATAAGACAGATTTATTTAGTAAAATTCTAACAATTGGTATCAGAGCCTTCTGTCTCTTTTCTCCATGGCTGTGACAAATCTCATTGTTTTAAATAATATTATTGTTATTATTATTATTTTTTGTAAACAATTGAGATTTGAGTTAGATTTGTGTTTAAACTGTTTTGTTTTTTTAGAGATTATTCTAATAATCGTATGGGTCATTAGACCCATCACTGAAAATTATATTTTTGTTTATTTTCTTTGGTTGAATGAAAATCCGGCCACTGCAGAATAAAAAAAATAAAAAAAAATTTGTGGATACCTGGCGGAGGGGTGAAGATAAATAGCATGCCGGCATTTTTTTTTTTAATTAAAATATTAAAAAAAAAAATTTTGCTGCCTTGGCGTTCAGAGCACGCGCGTGTTCTGAATCACGGCTCCTTGGCGGAGGCGCACACGGTACTATATTGGCCGGCATTGTTTTTTTTAAAAAGAAAATATGTCTTGAAAAGAGGAGCATTGTGGGTACTGTTCGGCATTGTTCATTTTTTAAAGAATATATATATGTCTTGAAAGGTCATAATAAAAAATATATAAAAAAAAAAAAAGAAAAGAAAAGAAAAAGGGAAGGTCTATTTTGTTATTATTCATGACCTTTTATGTGTGTTGTGCTAATATCCAAAGGGAGATGTGCATGTTATTTTTTATATATGTTATTTATAATATTTGTGTTTTGGAAGTTGAATTTTATGTTCAATTTTTTTTAGTGCAATATGGATAATATTGTTGTGAATCAAACCGAATGATTTTGATTAGTTGCGTATCCATCTCTCATGGGACTAATTATGATAAATTATTGGGTTTTCTTTTATTAAACTTCCAGTACAATTTGGATAATGTTGTTGTGTATTAATACAAATGATTTTAATTGATTATGTATTCACCTGTTGTGAGACTAATCATGATGAATTATTGGGGTATTATTGAAAATTATCTGAAAAAAAAAAGAAAAAAGAAAAAGGAAATTGAGTTTGTTATGTTTTTTGAAATCATTGTCTTACTAAGGTCCATACGGATAATTGATTTGCCCTATCGGTAAATCATTAATTTGGTAGGATGCTTAGGACGATGAAGAAATTGTTAAATACTTTGCACTTGATGACCTAATCTTATCCCTTCGATATTGGGTCATTTTAAGTAATTGTATTTAATTATTTTGCTTTATCATGTGTATGAGTCCATTGTATATGGAAAACTCTAGCATAAAATTTGAGATTAATTATATGTGTAAGAGTCTATTGTGCATTAAGACTCTAGCATGAATTGTGATGACCTTATGAGTGCATGTTTTTTGTTTTCCTTTTACATGCATAATAAATCTTGTTATGTCCTCAGCTTTGGGCAATTCTAGTCTGTCTCTCCAGTTATCTACCATCAAAACACTGACGGGGACTAATTATGAAGATTGGTATGAGTCTCTTACTATCAATTTAGCAATCATGAATCTTGATTTGGCTTTGAGGGTTGAGGCACCTGCTAAACTTACTGAGAAAAGTTCTGCCGAAGAGAAAAACTACTATGAGCGTTGGGAGCATTCCAACTGGACTTGTCTTATAATCATGAAGTACACTATTGACAAGTCTATTAGGCAGAGTATTACTCATACTGATAATGCCAAACATTTTCTGGTTGCGGTTGGGAAGAAGTTCATTAAGTTTGACAAAGCGGAAAAGGGAACTTTCATGAAGTTGCTTACTACCACAACTTATGATGGTGTTAGTGGAGTCCGTGAGCATATTATGAAGCTCACCCATTTTTTTAACAAGCTAAGGGAAATGAAAGTCGAGTTAGCAGATAGTTTTCTTGTGGGGCAAGTGCTTGAGTCCTTACCATCCCAATTTGACGCCCTCAAGACGACCTACAATGCTCAGAGAGATGAATGGAGCTTGAGTGAAATGAATGCTATAGTCACTCAAGAAGAAGAGGTGATAAAAAAGGGAAAGTCTCTTGCTGTTTTTATGATGACACAAAAAATACTGGTGCAAATATTCATGGTGCAAATTCGTGGTGCAAATATATGGTTGATGTGCCCTTTGACAGTTGGTGGTTAGATACTGGTGCAAATATTCATGTTACAAATTCCTTGCAGGAATTACAAAGCTCTAGAAGGCCGAGTCATGGGGAGTTGATGGTGAACATGAGAAATGTTGTGAAGGTCAAAGTTGAATACATTGGCACTGCAAAACTTCATTTAGCCTCTGGGCTTTTTTTTGGATTTAAAAGGAACCGCTTTTGTACCTTCTATTAGGAGAAATCTTATCTCTATTTCTCTTTTGGACAAATGTGGATACACTTTTGAGATTGGAAATGAAATGATTAGTATTTATTATGATTCTATTATGGTTGGTTCTGGTATATTGTGTGATGGTTTATACAGGATTGACTTGATGCATTCTTTATCTTATTCTTCTCTTAATACTCCTATTGTGAGTGCTGTAGTTGGTTCCAAACGTAGTAGGGCTAGTGAAATATCCTTTATGTTATGGCACAGACGTTTGGGTCACATTTCTAGACCAATAATGGAAAGGTTGATTAAAGATGGTATTCTTGCTAATCTAGATTTTTCTGATTTTGATACTTGTGTTGATTGTGTTAAATGGAAGCTTATTGCTAAAACCAGGAGACAAAAGGATGGGAGAAGTGAAAATGTTTTAGAATTGATACATACTGATATTTGTGGCCCCATTACTCTTGCTGCTTTGGGAAATTATAGGTTCTTCATAACCTTTATTGATGATTATTCACGTTATGGTTACATTGAGCTCATTCGTGAAAAGTCGGAATCTTTAAAAGCCTTTAAAAATTTTAAGGCTATGGTTGAACTCTAGCGTAACAAGAATATTAAAGCTGTAAGATCAGACAGAGGTGGTGAGTATTATGAGAGATATGATGAAACTGGGCAAAATGCAGGCCTTTTGCAAGGTTTCTTGAAGCATGCGGGATTGAAGCGCAATATGCAATGCTTGGAACTCCTCAACAAAATGGGGTTGCAGAAAGGGGAAATCATACTTTGATGGACATGGTGCGATGTATGCTTAGTCACTCATGCTTACCAGAGTTTTTATGGGGAGAGGCCTTGAAAACTACAACATACATTCTGAATCAGGTACCTAGCAAGTCAGTTCCTAAAACTCCTTATGAGTTGTGGTTTGGGAAAATGCCTAGTTTACGCCATTTTTATGTTTGTGGTTGTAGGGCGGAAGTGAGACTTTATAATCCACATTTAAAGAAACTTGATCCTAAGACTATTTCTGGATAGTTTGTAGGTTACTGTGTCGGCTCAAGAGGTTCTAGATTTTATTGCCCTTCTCATGTGACTAGAATCATTGAGTCAGATCATGCCATTTATTTTGAGGATGATATTCAAAGTGGGATTTCCATACCTCGTGAGATCTCATTTAGGGAGGAGCGCGTTATTGTCCCAGGGCATCTTATTTCACCATCGGTGTATGTACCTCCACCTGTAGAGCAATCTCCTGTTATTGCTCAAGAAAATGTTATTAACACTGAACCCAATGTTGATGAGGGGACAGATGATGATGTTTGTCTGAGGAGATCCCAGAGGACACGTAGGCCTGCAGTTTCTGATGATTATGTAGTTTATTTGCAGGAGCATGAGTTCAGTGTTGGATTGTTTATTGATCCAACTACTTTTCAAGAGGCTACTGATGGTCCACAGTCTTCACATTGGATAGAGGCTATGCATGATGAGATGGAGTCCATGCGTCAAAATGATGTTTGGAATTTGGTTGAATTACCAAGTGGTTGCAGACCAATCGGTTGCAAATAGGTTTTTAAGACCAAACATGATTCTAAAGGCCAAGTAGAGAGGTACAAGGCTAGACTTGTGGCAAAGGGTTTTAAGCAAAGAGAGGGGATTGACTATAAAGACAATTTTTCACCTGTTGCTACCAAGGACTCTTTTCGGATAATCACGGCATTAGTAGCTCATTTCAACTTGGAGTTACATCAAATGGATGTTAAAACAACTTTTCTCAATGGCTATTTATCTGAAGATGTGTATATAGAGCAACCAGACAGTTTTAAGTTGAATGGAAAGGAGCATATGGTGTGCAAGCTTAAAAAGTCTATTTATGGGCTTAAGCAAGCTTCAAGGCAGTGGCACCTAAAATTTGATGAAATTGTCACCTCTTACAATTTTAAGGAAAATGTTGTTGATCAATGCATATATTTGAGGATCAGTGGGAGCAAATACATTTTTCTTGTGCTCTATGTGGATGACATATTACCTGCAACAAATGACAATGGGCTCTTGCTTGAAACTAAATATATGTTGTCCTCTCATTTTGATATGAAGGACCTTGGTGAGGCCTCTTGTGCTTTGGGTATTCAAATTCTCCGTGATAGGTGTTCTTGGATTGTCTCAGAAAACCTACATTGATCGAGTATTAAATAGGTTTCATATGCAGTCTTGCTCTCCTGGAAAGACACTAATTGTGAAGGGTGATACATTTTCTAAGTGTCAATGTCTTCAGAATGATAATGAAAGAACTCAGATGCAATCCATTCCATATGCATCAGTTTTGGGTAGTCTGATGTATGCTCAAGTATGTACACGACCTGATATTGCTTATACTGTAAGTGTGCTTGGGAGATACTTGAATGATCTAGGTTTAAGTCACTAGACAGCGGCAAAGAAAGTACTAAGATACTTACAGGGCACTAAAAATTTTATGTTGACATATCGGCGATCTGACATTCTTGATGTAGTTGGATATTCAGACGCCGATTTTGCAGGTTATTCAAATGATAGGAAATCCACTTTTGGATATGTTTTTATGATGGCAAGGGGAGCTGTTTCATGGAAAAGTGTCAAACAAACACTTACAGTGTCATCAACTATGGAGACAGAATACATAGCTTGTTACCAGGCTACATGTCAAGCCATATGGCTGCAAAATTTAATCTCAGGGCTGGTTGTTGTGGATACCATTGAGAAGCCGCTGAAGATATTTTGTGATAATTCTGCAGCAGTTTCTTTCTCTCGGAACACTAGAAGCTCTTCGCGATCCAAGCATATTGATATAAAATACTTGTTTGTTAGAGAGAAAGTAACCGAGTCTCACATTTGTGTTGTGCATATTCCCACAGAACATATGTTAGCGGATCCACTAACTAAAGGGTTGGCTCCTATAGTATTTCAAGGGCATGTGACTCATATGGGGTTGTTGGAGTCTTCTGTTCTATTGAGTTAGTGGGAGTTGTATGTTTGCGTGTATCGTGAGTCTTTTGTGTTGCCATGTATTGTTTTGCGATATTGATCATGACATTATTTGTGTTATGATACGAGACATTGTGTGTTAGTCTCGGTGGGCTTCAAATAAATATGGAGTGATCACTATTTGTGCTATTTGTGTTATTTGTGTGTAATACTTGCATTTTATTTTTCTAGATCACGTGATTGTAAATACTTGTTATATGTTATACATTATATCGATGTATTCTTAACTTGTAGTTGTAAACACATCCGGATCAGATTGTGTTTTGGAATGCTTATTTGTGTTTACTTGGTAATTAAATGACTTATGCAGTCCAAGTGAGAGATTGTTGTATTTTATTTCACTTTTGGGTGGGCTGTATAGTCATTTTAATATTTGGGTCTATAATGGGCTGGACCAATTCTATAAGCACTTGAGGAAGCCATGCTCTCTCACACTATATATATAATGAAGTTAGCCCATTAGATTTCATTAGGTCATTAGAGCAGTTAAGGTTGAGAGATTAGTGCCCTCTACACACACAACACAACAAGACAAAGGAAAGAAGATGGCAGACTCATCTTTTAGCAAAGAAGGTACGTTTGTATCCTTTTTATTGTTCACATGTTATGGAATAAGACAGATTTATTTAGTAAAATTTTAACAGACATGAGCACAAAAATTACTACATTACTCTCGCCAATGAGTATTCAATGACTATATATATATATATATATATATATATATATCAAAAAACTACTTATATCCATTAGTGGAATATTGGGTATAGACTATAGATCGATATGTATCTACCTTGAAATATGTATGGATCAGCAAACTTCAAGCCTCAAACCTACGGACAAAACACATGTTCATAAAATGTCCCTGTATAATAGAAACTGAAATAAAACTGAATTATATAACAAACTATCTCCATTTGAAGAAACCCATTTTCTGAAACAGACCTAAAAGAAAAATCATCCTATACAAACAACGGTGTACATATATAGATGTACCAAAGGAATTTGTGAACTGATCATTGAAAAGTGACGCATATAATCAAGTGAAAACAGCCTGACTCATATTTTCGACTTTTTTTATTTTTACACAAGACTATTAGAGTCCACTCACAGTGGACGCTATTGACCTATCAGCAGCATCCACTTTTCAAGTGTCCACTTAGAGTGGACACTATTGATCTTCTAATTTCGATTTGTTTTTTATTTTTATTTTTTTAATTTTATACAAGACTATTAGTGTCCACTCCTTGTTTAAAATGTGTGCACTTAATTCAAGGCAAGTGTCAAATTTTTGATTTTCACATATCCAAAATCTATAGGGCTTCCAAAATTTCTTCAAATCTTCAATTTTTGGTGTAATCACTCCTCCAAAGCATATTCCTCTCCAAAAAAATCCACTCACCCACACGAAGAGGCATGCGATTTTCTTTGTTTGTGTAATGAGCATAAATACTTGAATTATTCAAAAAAAAAAAAAAAAAAAAGGAAAAAAAAATGAAAAAGAGAGAGAGCCTAAATACTTGAAGAATGAAATTTGTAAATAAAAATAACAATTTGGAACTTCAATAGGCCTAACACTCCTTTTAGATGTTCAAGGGTAAATACTGAAACTATCCCAAATTAATAATTTACAACCCACTAACTCATTACACTTAAAAGATAGAGGAAAATACGCTTAAGCCCTCTAAATTATCGCTTATTTTGCACTTACAAAAAGTGATATAAGACATTTCATACTGCTACATCGTGTTAAATTAGACACATTTACAATTTTGTCCCCAATATACTCTTAAATTCATTAAAAAAAATTAATTATTAAAAAAATTAAACAAACAAAAATCAAGATGAGAGTTAACTTTCACAAATGCCCCATGAACTTTCACACGTTTTGAGAAGATTCTCCATAATTTAAAAACTCTCAATTTCACCTTTCTAACTTTTTATTAATAACTTTAAGGGTATTTTGGAAAGAAAAAAAAAATGCAAAAGTGTCTAATTTGACATACAATTGTAGTATGTGTAACTTCAATGTCACATCTTAAAGTTTGGCGATATAATCATAAAATGAGTAATAATTCAAAAACTAAAGTATATTTTTTCCTAAAAGATAACTGCTGACCCAAATAACTCACTCCAATTGACCCACCATTTTACTTACACATTACGTCAGTGTGTGGCTCACGGAGCTTGCCCATTTATTGAGTTGATCATCTAATCACTCCTTCAAATCAACCACACGTTAAACTAAGGAACAAGAACAAGTAAGTAGGTTGTAAAAATAATAAAAGGAACAAGTAAATAACATAACTAAGCAATACAAAAATTAATTACATACAAAAATATTGAGATTAATGCACCAATGAATACTAGCAACAGAAATAGGCCTATTTTCTTCTTATCTTTGATTGAAACAAACAATACCCACTGTTAGAATATATTCATAATATATTCTGATAATTACCGTAATTGTTGATTTGATATATTTTTCTAGCTTGTATATATATTGATATTATTCTGCAATATTGTACATTAATTTCGTGATTGTATTTTTTATTTTATCTGGCCTTATTCAACTATAAATAGGCATCTTTGTATACAGTTCAAAATATCAAGAAATACAGTATTCAGTTCTATCCCTATATTCTCTAGTTTATTTTAACATGGTATTAGAGCCAAGTTTTGGCCTTGTCTAGAGAAGTCGGAAGTTAGTCCATTCAAAGGCTTTTTCGATCTTGTTTTGGTATAATTATTATACCAACAGGCTCAAAAAGGTTCAATCTATCCTGTGAAAGTTATCAGATCATCGTCTGAAGTTCAACGCGCTCTCACGTGCCGCCAAAAGTTTATGTGTCACTGTTCATGCACCGCCATAGTAAGCCGTTTTCAGAAAACACAGCTAGAATCCAGATCGAAGGCTGCTGATCTACTGGTCTGTAGAAAGTACGCGCCACCAGGAGACCTCACGCACCGCCACAACTTTTTGTGAAAATTTTCACCGCCGCATGCGCCGTTTCCGGCCACCATGCGCCACCCCTGTCAGCCGTTTTCAGAAACGAATTCCAGATTCGTGATCGGAGGCTACCGATTTGTTGAACCAGTTGGAGCACGCGTATCGAGGAGCCACCACGCACCGCCACCTTTGTGAGTTGTCTTTTGAGCTCACCTATTTACTCTACAATCAGCCACACTAGATTTTTGTCTATTTTTTGAGCTCACACACTTATTATACACTCAGCCACACTAGATTTCAGCCCCTTTAACCAAGCCTATATTCCTTATTATACACTCAGCCACACCAGATCAAAACCCTTAAAAACAAGCTCATATCCCCTATCATACACTAGGCCACACCAGATTCGATTCTCTCACCAGGCTCACAGAACCTATCCTACACCCAAAATTAAATTCTCTCTATGTTTTTTGTTTTGTTTTTTTGTTTTTTCCAAAATTTACTTCCTGTGTCAATTGAAATGCCAAGAAAATCTCTACCGTCAAAATTTTTTCACTGTTGTCAGATTGGTTAAAACACACCATTTTAATGAAGACCGCATCAGTCTATTTTTTGACCCTACGTGTCCACTATTGACATGTAGGATCAAAACACACTGTTTTGGCTGACTTGGGGTTTTATTGCTTAAACCCCCAAATCGAGCAAAGCTTCCCCGATTCAACCCTTCCCAGACGAAACCCACGCAGCCACCAACTCACCCATGGAACTCCCCCGACGCACCCACCGGCACGCCAGAACCCACCTGCGGTTCATCAGTTCGACGTCCTAATAATTGTCTGGCGTCACTTCATCATAGGTAAGAAGTCTGGCTAGGTTTTGTTGATTCAAAATTTTTTTATTCAAAAAATTTTGGAAAAATGAAGGTATTTTCTGGAATTTTTTGTTTGTTTTTGTTGGTGATACAAATTATGTAAGCCGCGTACTCACATTCAAATCAGTACAAACACTAAAATACATTTAATTATATAAATTAAAAAAGTCATACAATTTTTTTGTGCCTGCCTAATCCGATGATATAAAATATGCAATTGAAAGTTACGCATTAATGCCCAAAACACAACCTTTCCTTGCATGCCTCATTGCCCCATTAACCAATGACAAATGAGCAATACATAAATCACTAATAAAAAAACCAACATATATGTTTGGATCTTCAGTCTGGCTCTAAGTGATAACGCTTCACCCTTCAGAGAATTAACTTGTTTATACAACTCAATAGGACCTCCCGTCCACGAACACTGGTTTCGTCATCATTCCATTGAAAAAAAACGACATTATCCAACTTTTTGTCATTACACAAAAAATTTGACAATGAATACTAAAATTACGAACAAGTACGAAGTAACAACCATTTTTCAACACCATATTACTCAAATCAAATACCTTTTTATGGTCATACATAGCACACTCATAGAATAGCCTCCAAGGATTTTTTATAATCGTGGATGTTATAATTGGGGTTATAAGGCCGCACCTACATTGCATAGGTTCCATATTCTCTTTGACCAACGATGTTACAGATGCCGTCGACATTGATTGTTCATTTTACAATGAAACCCTAAATCATTAGCAGTAATTCGCCAAAACTCTTATGTATTTCACAAAATAAAATTTACAAACCTTTTTCAGCTTTTGAGTGTACAATTCATCTTCATTGTCTCCTTGCCCGAAAATTTTCTTCCTCCCGTTCATCTTTTTTATTTTATGTTTTTTAACAAGTCAGAAGCCTTTTTCACACTTGCAACAATAATTACTCTTAACATGATCATAAACACAGCAACTCTAGTTAGAGAATTTCAATTCTCAAATTTAAAAAATACATGGATTCCAATATTTGAAGCAGTAATTGACCATCGTTTCAATGCAACCAATTGTCAAAGGACCATATATACATCTAATACAGATTCGACAAAAAGCTTTGGGATGGGGGTTTCAACAATAAAGCTTTCAATACAACAAAAACCTTCCATAAACAAACATAATAGGCTTACATAACTTGTATCATCAATAAAAACCCATAAAAAATTTCAAAAAATACTTTTGTTTTTTCCAAAATTTTTTGAATCAACGGAACCCTAGCTGGACTTCTTATCTGTGACGGAGTGACGCTGGAAAACTACCACCCCTAGCTTGAACTAGCCGTGACCATAAAGACATATAACTCCTTGAAGAGTTGTATCTAATAACATACATAACAACTGGAAGAATTGCACATGTTAATTGTTAAGAGGTACCACTGTTTCTATAAAAGGATGCATGGTACATGAGTTTATTCATCTTTGCATTCTCTCTCAATTGACAGAGTACAATAAGAGATAAGATACAAAATAATTGTTTATTAATTAATATATTACAATTTTTAACTTAATCACCTATCAAAATGTCTAATTTAACAAAAAAAATTGAGTAGTTGCTTATGATAGATGTAGGCTCTTTAAAGTTCAAGTATAAAATGATTTTTGTTATAACATGCTAGCTAGGGGGCCAAACTTTTTTTTCTTCTTTTCCTTTTCCTTTTTTTTATTTTTTCTGGGCTGGAACCAATTTTAATTATTTTGGTCTAAATATATAGATTTAACTACTTATATACCGTAGTAGAAAAAAATTTAAAAAGAAGGGAGAGGACTATGACCCATATCCATCCTCCCCTCCCTCCATCTCTGTCTATATTAATATCAAATATATATATATATACTTTATAGGTTTTAGCATTAGTATTGAAATGTGAAGAAATGAATATATTTTTGAATTTAAAATCTTACTTGCGTCCAATCCTAATATGAATTAAATGGAAGAGCTATTATATAACCTATTTTGCATTGAGAGTATTATTTAATAGATTCTACTTTGACTATAATTTGAGACTTGACTTTTCTTTCCTTCTTTTTTGTCTCTTTCCCTTCCTCCTTTTTCTATTTTTTCCTTACCCTGCTTCTTCGTTCCTTCTGTTTTCGGACTACAAAGGCATTGCTTTAAATATCTGAAATTCCTTTAAATCTCTGTTAACAATATTGGTAGAAATGTTTTATTTTTAATTTCGTCAGCAAAAATATGGTTATGAATATGTGTGCATGATAGCTTTAGATATTAATTAGAGCTAGGCTTAAGACCAAATATGTCCTAACATAATTTAGGTTTTGTTTTATAACTAAAAATTATAGTTTAATTATACGGCACATAGTACAGATTCAAGTACATCTTGTGTTTGCATTCTATCTACAAAAGTATGAACACTTTCCTCCCTAGTAGGTGAAGGTATGTCTTCAGGATCTCTCTTTGGTTTCACCCATCTTCCATGAGCATTACAAACTAATCCCTTGTTGGCCAATTGATACCAACAACGTGGGATCCTAAGCTCATCAACCAACATGTCACATGCCTTGTTCACTAAGGCAACATCCCTCCTCGCATCAGACCTAAATGTTGTGCTAGTACTATGAAACCCATCGACAAGATGAAGGTATGTCTCGAGGCTATGGAACCCTGCCAAATCCAATCCTCGTTTGAGGTAAGGCGATGAACGAACATCGAGCTTCAATTCAGCTCCAACATGGGTGTATACCCATTCTAATGTCCCCGTGATATCATCAAATTTTTGTAAACCCTCGTTGAATACAAGTCCCGGCATTCGAGGGACCATGTCTTGCTTAACCACCACCCTCAATGTCTTAACTCCCAGCTGTTGAAGCTCATCGCGAAAAGCCACGTTGCCGACCCTCGGCGCACCGAAGGAAATCACACTGACGGGAAGGTTGGGCATGGTTGATGCGGCTTCGTGAGCATTGAGGAGAGCCAGTGCGCCACCCAAGCTATGACCGGTGATTGTAAGACTAACTTGTTCACCTTTTTTCCTGTACAATTCAACAAGCCTTGTCACTTCTTTCATCACTTGCTCTGAGGCGCTTGTTTTGTTGTACCTAGTAGATTCATTCTTACTAGTGTAAAGACTATGAAACCCATGTTCAACTTTGGCATCCCTCTTCCCAAATGTCTCTAACTTCCTTTGCATATCCTCATACCACTCCGAGGGCGCCACGGTTCCACGCCACGCCACCACAATGTCTCTCCTTCCGATCCTACGTGACTCCTCATCATCGCTGACCGCCACATAGCCCATCCAGTTGGAATCTTTGCTCCACTTGTTGACCAAATGTGACCTCTCCAGCCACTGAGGCATATCTATGTGGGACATGGCATAAATATAGTTGGTGACTTTGTAGCCATTTCTAGTGAGGCCTAGTTTCTCAAACAAGTTTTTACGGTTGTAGCAGCAGCTCCCGCAATATTCGGAGAAAGAATCAAAATCAAAAGCGTCGTATGTCGCTTGTGCGAATTCTCCATATTTGACAACCTCTCGTCGGAGCCAAGGAGAAAGAGGGTCCAAAAGATTGTCCCAATCCGAGGAACCGTGGATCTCACACCACTTGTGCGCTATCACCTCCTTGGGAGAAGTTGTGGGAGTGGAGTGTTTCTCTTCAGTAAACGAATCCCAAATGGATTGGTGAAGCTCCGTCCGAGGAGGGGTTTCAAGATGGAGGTGGAGGAGATGTGAGAGCGATTCAGCAAGACGTGAAGTCGGATTTGATGGTTTTGTTTTTGGGGGATCATGAAGAGCTTGTTGATGGGCATGGACTAGAGAAATCCTGGTCATGGTGGAATATTGTGTGGTGGGGAGATGATTGTAGATCATTGTGGATAGAGCCATGATTATCGATCACCTGGGAATCCTTGGGATTTGAAGGTGAAGATTAATGTTGAGGGGATGTGGGGGAGATGAAGAGGGTATATATAATAGGAAGAGATGAAGAGTTTCACGCGGAATCGTAGTGGACTGGAGGAAATGTTAAAAGCCTTGACTTGTATATATATGAAAAGGTCATATTATATGACTCAGACTCACACGTTGACGTTGATGGGGATTGGGTCCGTACTGGTACTATTTGAATTATTCAAAGCTGATAACTGTTTAAATACTAACAATCTCTGTAGCTTTATATATTAAAACATATATAGTAATTGCGTTTTGGGTACAATGGGAATCAAGCCCCAAATTCAAATGTACGTTTGAAAGCATTCCTTAGTTTTGATTTCAAATATCACTTTTGTCACGACAGTACTCTAGCGTACACTTTGGGGTTGAATTTAGCATATATTTCCAATTCAAATATCATTTTTGAATTTAGCGTACAAGAAGCTGCAAAATATTTTACTTTCAACACGTCGGGGTTGGTATTCCAACGTCATATGTGCATCATCATCTTGCAATATTCTTCGGCTTAAAAATAAAAAAAAATGCATTAATTCACTCAATTTTTATATTTTCTAAAACATAAAGATATTTGTGAAGGAAAAAATAACCGAGAAAAATAAGTTAGGGTTAAATTGAACCCAGATCTAGAGAATCCATTCTCTCTTTATCCCAAATATTCCAAATGGATTCATTAATTAACTTTTTAAAGAGTACTTGAAACGTCGTCTTTATATATATATATATATATTAAACTTACTGTCTACATAGAACGAATGAGTCTCATTTCTTTGATGAGCAGAGGGCCCATTCTAGCCAGCCCAAATATAGTATTAATGCTTTACTATTTAAGGTCCTTTTATTTGAACTATATATTGGCAGGAGACTCGATGAAGAAAATCTAAAGTACCCAAAAAACTGGACAATATTACATAATGGCGGGCGGTTATTAACCGCTCGCTAACCGCCTTCCGCCTTTATATATATATATATAAAATTTAGAATTGATGTGGTATGTAGTAAGGTATTATCATATTATCATAAAAACGACGTCATTTTGTTTAAATGCCAAATGTGACGTGGCATTTAAAATCACTAATAGATTAAAATTCAATAATAATCATCTCAAATTCAAAGTTGATTTTAAATGTCACATCACATTTGGGATGACTCTATAAGAACTCTTACTCTTCTTATATCATTACTCGTTAATGTAGAATTCTAGGAAGTTTTAAAAGACATATCATATTTGGGAAGACTATAAGATGATTGTAGTTATTGTTATATCATTACTTGCATTTGAGATTGTGATTTTAAATTAATTCACAGATAAAGAAAATTGCTATTGGAAAAATGTAGAAAATTTACATTTACAAATCGTTAGTACAAATCACATGTAGGGGTGGGCAAAAACCTGCCCCGATCCGCCTATATTTGGTTTTTTTTTTTTTTTTTGCAAAAACGGGTTAAATTTCTTCCAACCCATAAAGGGCAAGGTGGGTTTCGGGTTTATAAAGTTTTGGGCAGCGGGTACCCGCCCCGCCCTGCCCCGCTGATTAGCATATAAAATGAAAAAACCCTAACTTCTTCTAATTTTGACGCCTCCTAAGACCTCCTCTCTCACTCTCGCCAATCCCTCTCTCTTTCTCGTCGCTCCCTCTAGTCACAAAGCACTGACCTAGCTGCCACTCCTAGATTTCTCTCTCATCTCTCCCTCTCTCTGGAAAGTGAACTAACGCTCTCTCTCTCTCTCTCTCCCTCTCGCCTCTCACAGACTCACAGTGCCTTCATGACGGAATCAAGCTGTGTCTCTCACCCTTCGGACTCAAGTAAAGAAATATTGTTTTTGACTTGAATATTTTTTTGGTCTAATTTGTTTTCGGCTCTCACAGATTATGTTATGCCATGCCCATAACACCAGCCCCGCCCCGCCCAACCCGCAGTACCGGCCCCGCAAAACCCAAAATCCAGTGGATAGGGTTCATTGTATCCGGGTTGCGGATAGGATTTTTCAAACCCGCAAGGTGTGGGGCGGGTAGGAGAAATGGCCGAAATTCAACCCGATTCGACTTGTGCCCACCCCTAATCACATGTAAGGAAGTATTTTTTTTAAAAAAACAAACACACAATTTTAAAAGTTAAACTACAATTTTAAAAGTGAAAGTGCGATTTTATCAAACACTTAACTATACATTTAAATTAATTATACTTTTTTAAAATCACAAAGTCAAGCCGAGGTCGCAGGAGAATAAGGGAACATTGAACTCATTTGAGTAGAATAAGGGAAGATTGAACTCATTTGAGTTTGACTTTATGACATACTGCATCCAACCAGTACCGGACGATTGCTGCAAACCTTTGTGACATTCAACACGTACACCTTGGCAATATTTCAACTTCCACGTGTGAATAAAACATTCAGTCAATTGCTTTCTTGCACGTATTATGTAAAGATGTGGACTGAAAGACACTGGCTACCTACCAGCGAATGCATCAAATTAAGACGAACTAAAATTACTAATTCATCCATACACCAAAGAAGACCCATAAATCCATTCTAACTAGTTAATTACTTTTCATCCCTGTAAATATATCCATAAAATTTTACACGTCATCTATCATTAAATTTTCAAAAATGTCTTCTCTATTTGTTTCCAATATTCCAAATGTCTTTCTTAATTAATTTATTGAGTTGAATATAATAAGAAACAATTATTTTGCATCTTTCCTTTTATTTATATTTTCTTAACATAGATATTAATTGTATTTTTTATATATTAATTAATACCCAATTTTAATATATTTCTCATTAGCCAACTTCCATAAAATTTATTGGTTCCGCGTAAGGGTTATAGGTCTATGTTAGGCTTTAATTTTTTTATTATTTATTTATTTATTTATTTTTGTTTTAGAGAAATTAAGCAAATTTATAAATATGAAAATCAAATCAAGTACAATACTCAGCTAAGATAATATCAGAAATACATGGGGATATTCCTTGAGAAGAACATAATCCTCCCTTAACGTTTCCTTTGCAAGCCTATGGCCTATGGAAAAGGATCCTCTTGAGTCCTGTTGGATTGGAGAGGTCTCCAATTAATGGCCAGGATCCTCATGCCACATGTCCCATCTATTTAAATATAATAAAATATTATTTTTGATTTTAAAAATAAATAAAAACTAAAATAATCTAATAATGTTTTTTTTTTTTTTTATATGGCCCTTGGCGGTGGCCGGACCACCCCCAAGGGCCACCGTTTGGCCTGGGCTGGTCGAACGGCCACCCTTTGGGGCCGGTTGGAGGTGGCTTCCCTTGGGGGTGGCCGATTTTTTTAATTTTTTTTTTTAATTTTTTAATTTTTTTTTTTATATGGCCCTTGGGGTGGCCGGAGGGCCATATAAAAAAATATATATATTATTTTAGTTTTTATTTATTTTTAAAATAAAAAATTATATTTTATTATATTTAAATAGGTGGGACACGTGACATGAGAATGACCCTAAGATTTTTCCTAGTGCCATCCTCATGACAGGACTGGAGAGGAGTGAGATCCATGGCCTATGGGCTGCGCCATTTAAACCCTGCTTCACATGTTTAACTTTCTATTGGTGTTTGGAGTTCAATACCCCTCTAGCATCATCAATTAATGTCTCGTAATTTTTACTGCCACTGTTTAATTCAATGTCCATTTCACGGAAAAGGATCTTCTCCATTTCAAAATCACTCCATTTCACAGTCTGAAAATTCTTTATCTCTTTATCTGCAATTAATATTCCAAATGGCTTCGTTTTTAATAAGTTGTATCATCTCTTTTAAACTTATTATCAATATTGCCCTCCTCCCCTTCTTTTCTTCATTGAGGTTGGCAAAATTTGTTACATAGTTCAACAATTAACATAATACTTCCAACCACTAGTGGACGAAGCTGCAAACCTTTTTAACTTTCAACACGTCGCGGTTGGTATTTTCCAAACGTACGTCACGTGTGTACGTGTCTTGCATTCCCTCGATCGGGCAAGAAAAAAAATTATGTCTTTTATATACAACCTATTTTCTCTGTCAATTAGGAAAAAGTAATTGAATCCCAGAATTTTGTAAGGAGCTAGAAAACTAAGTTAAGGGTTATATTACAAAGATTACAAGCACAAAATTTTCCAAAGTTTCTTTTTTATATATATATATATATATATATATACACACACACACACAACACACACAAAAGGGAATGAAAATTTGAATTAGAGATCTCCTCTTCATGAGGTATGGCCTTAAGCCGATTGAGTTACTCATTGAAAATATATATATAAGACTAAACTGAAAGAGGAAATACTACCGGTAGGGGTAGTATATATTGTGATTACAAGGAAATTTTCATGAGGTTGGGCATGTATTAACCTATTAGGGCGTATGTTTGACTCTTGGTAATGAAAAATCATTCATACAAGCTCGTCTGATTAATATCAGTCACCTTGTGAACCAATGATGTCCTGGTAAGGCTTCTCAGTTTTGATCAACTGGGACTATGAACTTCCACACTGACGGCTTGGTGCTATCAGTGTTCTAGGTCTTCTTTGATGAGTGAATTAGAATTCTTCTGGTTAGAAAATCGTGGCTTGCCATTGACTGAATCAGAATGCATAGCTTTATAGGCATGAAAAGTATTTCATTAGAATTTTGAAAATGGATTTATGGGTAAGTTTGTGTTTGATGCATTCGATCGTGGCTTGTTTTTTCAATTCAAATATTTACATTATATAAAGTAATTGAGTCGTTAATGCATGATACACATGTAGGTGTTGAAATGTCAAAAGAGTTTGCAGCTTATTCTCTACTTCTACCCAATATTATATTCTTTCGTCTGCTACTGCTTGGAAGTAGTTTGTTCATAAGCCAGATTTTATTTTCTTTCGTTTATACTTTATATAGTCAAATGGGCCCAAACTCATGGTCAGAAATAAACGATTAGAATGTCAACACCTAAAATTAGGTGAATTATAGTCTCTGTTTGTTTCGATGTAAAATATTTTTTCTCTTAAAAAATGATTTTTTTTAAAAACATTTTTCGGTGACTTTTGTCAAATTTAACTCTTATATAAATGTTAGACAATTGAATTAATGTAGAATACTCATAAATTATTGAATTTATGTGTCTTTTTTAATAAAAATTGATCAAATAGTTTATGAGCACTCTACGTTGGCTCGGTTATATATACACGAGTTATATAAAAGTTGAGTTTGCAACATTGCTTAGTAGAAGTTAATCATTACTTATTTTAAACATCTTATTCTTTGAGCCTATAAAATAAAGAAAAAGCACTCATCTCCAAAAATGGTAGCATAAACTCTATGATGATCAAGAAATAAGCTTCACCATAGCTGGGCATAGCCTTGGTGGAGCTTTGGCTCTCCTCAATGCATATGGTGCACCAAGAGTTAGGAACATAGCATCTAAGGACAAACTTGGTGAAATTGGGGTAAAAACATTACGCGCGCATTGTTTTTTTTTTGTTTTGTTTTTTAATAAGCGAAACAAGGGAAAGGGAAGGGGATCAAGGAGACACTGTCCGACTCATGATTCTTTTAGAGGAAAGAAAAGGAAAAGAAGTGTTAATGCTTCCATAATAGTGATGAGAAGCGGCTCATTTTGCAAGAAAATGTGCCTAAAGAGTAACAGTTTAACACTCCTCGAGACTTTGGTCGCAGACCAAGAAGGAAGAACATATAAAAGAGAAATGGTGTCAGCAGTAGTGGCAGCAGAAGACCATTCCACGGTCAAGTTGTTAAGCAAGATATAGCCCCAAAATTGCCAGAGCTATGACATTGAAGTAGCTCTCAAAACTCAATTTTTTTTGTTTTTGTTTTTGTTTTTTTTTTTTTGAGTAATGCAATACACTACACTTTTATCTTACTATACTCACGTGACAGGATTGAGGAATTTGACCCGTTTAATTAAATAGACGGAGTTAGGGTTGACATATATAGTCTTATACTCATGCATTAATACGACCAAAACCAAACACTAATTGCCACCCGTAGAACTAGGCTTTTCTTTTGCACAGTACTCCTTGAAGAGTTGTATCTGGAGGGCCATAGAACTAGGCTTGACCGTATATACTAGACATAACTCCTTGAAGAGTTGTATCTAATAACATACATAACTATTGGAGGAGTAAGGAGTTGCACATTTTGTTAAGAGGTACCATTGTTTCTATAAAAGGATGCATGGTACATGAATTTATTCATCTTTGCATTCTCTCTCAATTGACGTACGGCAGATCGAGTATAATAAAACATAAGATATAAAATAATTGTTTATTAATATATTACAATTTTTAACTCAATTACGTACCTATCAAAATGCCTAATTTAATAAAAAATTTGAGTAGTTGCTCATGATAGATTTGGGCTGCTTAAAATTTAGGTATAAAATTAAAATGATTTTTGTTATAACATGCGGGGGGCCAAACATTTTTCTTTTTTTTCTGGGCAGGAGAGGACTATAAACTATTTTGCATTGAGAGTATAATTTTATATAGATTCTTCTTTTACCATTTCAAATTTCAGCATAAACTATTTTGAATATAATTTGAGACTTGACTTTTCTTTCTTTCATTTTGCCTCTTTCCCGTCTTTCTTTTTCGACTTTTTCCTTACTATATATGCTTCTTCTTTCCTTTCGTTTTCGGACTACAAAGGCGGTGGTATGAGTTATGGGACTACAAAACTCATTGGTGGACCCGTAAATTCCTCAAACTATCTCTCAAACATCCAATTAATGTGATAATGTCTTTTAAACTACAAATTGTGTCAATATATATATTTTTTTAAATTGTCGAAAAATGTCAATGAAAAATTCTAAACAGATAAATATTACAATTTTATGCGGAATTAACAGATATATATCAAAACAAACATTCACCAAAATATGAACAATCACACACAAAGATTTTGGTGACGAAGAGGAAACCTTTTAGAAAACGTTATAAAAGTAAAACCTCTCCGGGGCAGCCAAACTCAGGAAATCACTATCAAAAGATTATCCAGAGATTACAGACACTAGGAACACTTACAACCCTTTGCAAGACCTTGACTCTGTAAGATCGACAAGCCTCCAACTTGTCTCCTCGCTCACAATCTTCTTCAACGTGATTCTCCTTTATCGGACCCTTCCGATAGAGTTCAATTAAGCACACAATCAATACTAACAAAAATCCTCTAAGAGGAATCAATTTGGCTCACAACAAAATAATCACTCAAGCACAGCCTCACACGAAGTCTCTGGGGGTGAAAATTTGTGCTTCTCTCTTCTATAATGATGTATATATACCCCCGACAAAACCCTAGACCTAACCCACTTAAAATCATGTTTTTGGGCCTAAAACTTACGGGGTGTCCGGACATGTTAATGGGCGGTCCGGACACGGCTTCGCGGAGCAAGATTTTAGTTTCTGGAAATGAGGTCCGGACCCGGGGAATTGCGGTCCGGACCCGGCCTGTCCAGTCTTGATCAACAACTCCAATCGATGGGCGTTTGTGGTCCGATTGAGCTGAAATTTTGCATGGACGTTCATAACATATGAATCTACATTATGAACGGTGGAGATTGGATTCTGAGCATTCTATATCAGTGTTTGAGCCATGAACAGTAGCATCTGCATTTTGGAACTGAATTAAGCCAACACAAGAACTAACAAACTCCCCCTTTGGCAATTCAGTGACAAAACCAAAATGTCGAGCCAATCCCATCATCTCCCCATATTTACTCCCCCTTTTTGTCACAGAATGACAAAAGGTCTTCATGTTTCCTGAAACACTTCACAAAATACATCAAGGCATATGTGGAACAAGAAGACATAAATAAAACTCATGAAAAAAAAATGATGCGTGATTATAAAGAAACATCAGCAAAACTCCCCCTCAATGTATGACTCAATTAACAACAGGAAACTGGAAATGCAAAGCATGTTTCTCTCCCTTAAAAGTTAAATGAACACACATGATAACACATCAATGACTCATGTATTGCACAATGAATATCCAAACATGCTCCAAATATGCAAAATATACATGAGACTAGAAATGGCTAGAAACTCATATTGCTTAACCCAAGCCAAGAAAATGTTCCATTCAACCTATGCTTGTGTGGTGTGTGGGTAAGCCATCCAAAGAGAAAAATTTTCAATTTACAAAATGAGGAGAAAGTTTCACCACCATGAGGTTTTGACAAGTATATCAAATCAAAAGTCAAACCTTATCATACTAGGGCCTAGCCACTCTCATCCTATACATTTCTCTTTGTAAAATATTTTGCACAAGTTTGACACAGTGAAATAAATTCCTTTTGGAATATGATCTTTTGATTTTATTTGTTTCACTATTTTGTTTATTTTTCTCTTTGAGAAAGTGTCCTTAAACTTTTGGTGCTTATCACAACAGAGAAAGCAGGAATTTTTAAGCCCTAGGTTCAACTAGCATATGGTCAATTTGAAAAATATGACTAGTCAAAAACCTCATATGGCTACCTAACAGACCTCACAAATAAAGTGAAACAAAACCTCAATTTAAGCTTAACTGTGCACAAGAAATAAAGCATAGGCAAAAAGTACCACATAAGCTCAGGCTTTAGGTAACCACAAAAACAAGTTCATTGACACAAATTTTCATCTCATGCATATTAAGAACATTCCAAGACGTAAGGAATTAAATTCATAAAAAGCAACATGAGAAATTAATGAACTATCTAGGTGCATAAGACAAAATAAAGAAAAGAAAGAAAAAACAACCAAAGTAAAATATTTTTGTCTTTTTGTTATTTTTCACAAAAGAAATGCACACAAACAAAATACAATTTCAAAACAAAATAAAACAAAAATGCAATGAAAAACGAAAAACAACATGCTCTAGGATATGCAAAGATATGCATGAAAAACAATCCTAGACATGTGGGTGACTCACCTAACATAAGGTGAGATCATCACCACTCCCCCTCAAGGGGTGAATGGTATCATCCTTCCTAACCCAAACTTGAGAAATCTTAGGTCTAGACTTATGACTTTGCTTAAACTTATCTAGCCTAGATAGCACTTCTCTCATCATTATGACCAAACCCTCACTTTCTTTCCTAGAATAGGAATTTTTATTTATATGCACATGAGGTTTCAAATTAAAACAGTGAGGTCGAATGTGACCCACTTTGCCACAGTGATGACATGTAGGGACAAACCTTTGTGAAGGTAATTTCCTAGGAGGATGCACGACTCTAGGTGTAGGGCAAGATGCTTGAGGCTCAATGTAGATTTTCTTACCTTTATTACCTTGAGGAGTCGGAGCAACTACTTGCTTTTCTTCACTTGAAGATTCTTCTACTTTCACTGGTTTAAAAAAAACAGTCTTTGAAGTAGAAGCACGGTTAGAAGACAAAGAAGCAGTTTTATCAAATCCTAAGCCAGATCTGTCGCTAGATTGCTTTTGAATATGCAACATTTTATCAAGCTTTTCACTAGAGAATTTACTCAAGTGATTTCTAGATGCAATCAGATCATTTTGAAGGGATTTATTTTTAGCAATTAACACATGATTTTCAGATTTGAGAGTATTGCAAACAACATGTGAATCACTCAAAGATTTCAACAAATTTTCCCTTTCAAGCTCAAGATTCTTAAAATCCTTAACAATTTTCAAGTTAGTATTTCTAAGCATAGAAAACTTTTCCATTAAATTGTTAAAGGAGTTTTGAAGATCATTAACCCTATTTGATTCATTATCAGGGGCAAACTGAACATCTGATTGATTAGAATCATCAGAATCATAAGATGCACCAAAAGCCATATAATTAGGAGTCTCTTCCTCATCAGTGTCACTCAATGTAATATTGAAAGCTTTTTGACCTTTTGGCTTATTACTCTTGAGGTTAGCACAATCCTTTTGCACATGACCATAGCCAGAACACTCATAACATTTTGGACCACGTGGGTCTCTTTCATTTATACCCTGAGTACTCTCTTTTTGTTTTCCAAATTTCTTGGAAATTCTATGTTCATTCTTAAAATACCTTCTAGCTATCAATGCAAGTTCCTCATCATCTGGTGAATCCTCATCAGATAACTCATCAGAGTTCTTCCTAAGAGTTCTAAGGGCAATATCCTTATTTTTTCTAGGTTGAGGCAAGGAAAACTCATAAGTTTGAAGAGCACCAACTAACTCTTCTATCCTCATGGTATTAAGATCAGTGCATGACTCAATAGCAGTTACCTTCATTCTGAATCTTTCAGGGAGGGATCTCATAACTTTTCTAATAAGCTTAGTGTCAGAAACTTTCTTTCCTAGATTTATCATGGAATTTCTAATTTCACTAAGTTTACCAAAAAATTCATTGAATGTCTCATCCTCTAACATTTTAATATCCTCAAACTGAGAAACTAACATTTGAAGTTTTGAAGCTTTAACAAGATTAGTTCCTTCATACGTAGTTTCTAGGATCTCCCATGCATCCTTGGCACTATCACAATTTGAAATTCTGGAGAACTCAGTTTGTGAAATTGCCAAGCATAGAGCATTCATAGCTTTATCATTCGCCATACAAGTTTGTTTTTCAACATTAGACCATTCAGCTATCGGCTTATCTAGAGCTTTAAATCCAGATTCAATGACATGCCAAACATCTATAGATTTTAAGAAAAATCTCATATGGGACTTCCAATAGCCATAATTTGATCCATCAAAATTAGGCACAGTGTTAAGGGTTTGAGACATCTTAAACAAGAAACAAAGATCAGACTTAGGAATTTAATCCTTCACGGAGTGAACCCGCTCTGATACCAATTGAAAAACTCTAAACAGATAAATATCACAATTTTATGCGGAATTAACGGATATTTATCAAAGCAAACAATCACCAAAATATGAACAATCACACACAAAGATTTTGGTGACGAAGAGGAAACCTTTTAGAAAACGTTCTAAAAGTAAAACCTCTCCGGGGCAGCCAAACCCAGGAAATCACTATCAAAAGATTATCCAGAGATTACAGACACGAGGAACACTTACAACCCTTTGCAAGACCTTGACTCTGTAAGATCGACAAGCCTCCAACTTGTCTCCTCGCTCACAATTTTCTTCAACGTGATTCTCCTTTATCGGACCCTTCCGATAGACTTCAATTAAGCACACGATCAATACTAACAAAAATCCTCTAAGAGGAATCAATTTGGCTCACAACAAAATAATCACTCAAGCACAGCCTCACACGAACTCTTTGGAGGTGAAAATTCGTGCCTCTCTCTTCTATAATGATGTATATATACCCCCGACAAAACCCTAGACCTAACCCACTTAAAAACACATTTTTGGGCCTAAAATTTACGGGGGGTCCGGACCCGTTAATGGGCGGTCCGGACACGGCTTTGCGGAGCAAGATTTTAGTTTCTGGAAATGAGGTCCGGACCCGGGGAATTGGGGTCCGGACCCGGCCTGTCCAGTCTTCATCAACAGCTCCGATCGATGGGCATTTGTGGTCCGATTGAGCTGAAATTTTGCAGGGACGTTCATAACACATGAATCTAAATTATGAACGGTGGAGATTGGATTCTGAGCATTCTATATCAGTGTTTGAGCCATGAACAGTAGCATCTGCATTTTGGAACTGAATTAAGCCAACACAAGAACTAACAGTCAATATTATCTAAGGCCAACAAAAGTACAAAAATGATAATTTTTTTTTTTTTTTAATAAGACCAAGAATATCCTTATATATTTAATCAAGAATATCCTTTTATATATATATATATATATATAAAATTTTATGAAGGGTATTTTGGCTATTGAGGGAACATTGATATTGTTTATTAATTAGTTTATGGGGAACATTAATACAATTAATAGTTTCGAGAAAAACATTGATGATGGGATTGTAGATTAAGGCGAGTATATATATATTCAAGACAAACCATTTTCGTCTCGTTATTCCATCCAACTCCACTATAACTTAATAAAGTGTCTTACGTCCTTACAATCACGTTAATTTGATGTGATCCTATTTCTCCCAAATATCCCTTTAAAATAGGATATAATTCACATCAAATTATTCATCGGCAGCCGTAATATTCTAAAAACGCACTCTCACTCCTAAGAAAGTTTTTAGTTTGAAGCAAATAAGTAAAAATATTGTTTCAAATATTGGTAGAAATGTTGTATTTATTTATTTTTTTAATTTCGTCATTCTCTCTTCCGGAAAAATATGGTTATGAGTATGTGTGAATGATAGCTTTAGATATTAATCATTAGAGCTAGGCTTAAGACCAAACCAAATATGTCCTCACATAATTTAATTTAATTTAATTTAATTTTTTTTTATAACAAAAAATTAATAGTTTATACAGCATATAGTACAGATTCAAGTACATCTTGTGTTTGCATTCTATCTACAAAAAGATGAACAGTTTTCTCCCTAGCAGGTGAAGGTATGTCTTCTGGATCTCTCTTTGGTTTTACCCATCTCCCATGAGCATTACAAACTAATCCCTTGTTGGCCAATTGATACCAACAACGTGGGATCCTAAGCTCATTAAGCAACATGTCACATGCCTTGTTCACTAAGGCAACATCCCTCCTCGCATCAGACCGAAATGTTGTGCTAGTACTATGAAACCCATCGACAAGATGAAGGTATGTCTCGAGGCTATGGAACCCTGCCAAATCCAATCCTCGTTTGAGGTAAGGCGATGAACGAACATCGAGCTTCAATTCAGCTCCAACATGGGTGTAAACCCATTCTAATGTCCCCGTTATATCATCAAATTTTTGTAAACCCTCGTTGAATACAAGTCCCGGCATCCGAGGGACCATGTCCTGCTTAACCACCACCCTCAATGTTTTAACTCCTAGCATATGAAGCTCATCTCGAAAAGCCACGTTTCCGACCCTCGGAGCGGCGCCGAAGGAAATCACGCTGACGGGAAGGTTGGGGATGGTTGATGCGGCTTCGTGAGCATTGAGGAGAGCCAATGCGCCACCCAAGCTATGACCGGTGATTGTAAGGCTAACTTGTTCACCTTTTTCCCTATACAATTCAACAAGCCTTGTCACTTCTTTCATCACTTGCTCTGAGGCGCTTGTTTTGTTGTACCTAGTAGATTCATTCTTACAAGTGTAAAGACTGTGAAACCCGTGTTCAACTTTGGCATCTCTCTGCCCAAATGGCTCTAACTTCCTTTGCATATCCTCGTACCACTCCGCGGGCGCCACGGTTCCACGCCACGCCACCACAATGTCTCTCCGTCCGATCCTACGTGTCTCCTCGTCAT
>NC_081542.1:27374876-27403200 GCF_901000735.1 Corylus avellana
ACACAATGTCTCGTATCATAACACAAATAATGCCATGATCAATATCGCAAAACAATACATGGCAACACAAAAGACTCACGATACACGCAAACATACAACTCCCACTAACTCAATAGAACAGAAGACTCCAACAACCCCATATGAGTCACATGCCCTTGAAACACTATGGGAGCCAACCCTTTAGTTAGTGGATCCGCTAACATATGTTCTGTGGGAATATGCACAACACAAATGTGAGACTCGGTTACTTTCTTTCTAACAAACAAGTATTTTATATCAATATGCTTGGATCGCGAAGAGCTTCTAGTGTTCCGAGAGAAAGAAACTGCTGCAGAATTATCACAAAATATCTTCAGCGGCTTCTCAATGGTATCCACAACAATCAGCCCTGAGATTAAATTTTGCAGCCATATGGCTTGACATGTAGCCTGGTAACAAGCTATGTATTCTGTCTCCATAGTTGATGACGCTGTAAGTGTTTGTTTGACACTTTTCCATGAAACAGCTCCCCCTGCCATCATAAAAACATATCCAAAAGTGGATTTCCTATCATTTGAACAACCTGCAAAATCGGCATCTGAATATCCAACTACATCAAGAATGTCAGATCGCCGATATGTCAACATAAAATTTTTAGTGCTCTGTAAGTATCTTAGTACTTTCTTTGCCGCTGTCTAGTGACTTAAACCTAGATCATTCAAGTATCTCCCAAGCACACTTACAGCATAAGCAATATCAGGTCGTGTACATACTTGAGCATACATCAGACTACCCAAAACTGATGCATATGGAATGGATTGCATCTGAGTTCTTTCATTATCATTCTGAAGACATTGACACTTAGAAAATGTATCACCCTTCACAATTAGTGTCTTTCCAGGAGAGCAAGACTGCATATGAAACCTATTTAATACTCGATCAATGTAGGTTTTCTGAGACAATCCAAGAACACCTATCACGGAGAATTTGAATACTCAAAACACAAGAGGCCTCCCCAAGGTCCTTCATATCAAAATGAGAGGACAACATATATTTAGTTTCAAGCAAGAGCCCATTGTCATTTGTTGCAGGTAATATGTCATCCACATAGAGCACAAGAAAAATGTATTTGCTCCCACTAATCCTCAAATATATGCATTGATCAACAACATTTTCCTTAAAATTGTAAGAGGTGACAATTTCATCAAATTTTAGGTGCCACTGCCTTGAAGCTTGCTTAAGCCCATAAATAGACTTTTTAAGCTTTCACACCATATGCTCCTTTCCATTCAACTAAAAACCGTCTGGTTGCTCCATATACACATCTTCAGATAAATAGCCATTGAGAAAAGTTGTTTTAACATCCATTTGATGTAGCTCCAAGTTGAAATGAGCTACTAATGCCATGATTATCCGAAAAGAGTCCTTGGTAGCAACAGGTGAAAAAGTGTCTTTATAGTCAATCCCCTCTCTTTGCTTAAAACCCTTTGCCACAAGTCTAGCCTTGTACCTCTCTACTTGGCCTTTAGAATCATGTTTGGTCTTAAAACCTATTTGCAACCGATTGATCTGCAACCACTTGGTAATTCAACCAAATCTCAAACATCATTTTGACGCATGGACTCCATCTCATCATGCATAGCCTCTATCCAATGTGAAGACTGTGGACCATCAGTAGCCTCTTGAAAAGTAGTTGGATCAATAGACAATCCAACACTGAACTCATGCTCCTGCAAATAAACTACATAATCATCAGAAACTGCAGGCCTACGTGTCCTCTGGGATCTCCTCAGACGAACATCATCATCTGTCCCCTCATCAACATTGGGTTCAATGTTAATAACATTTTCTTGAGCAATAACAGGAGATTGCTCTACAGGTGGAGGTACATACACCGATGGTGAAATAAGATGCCTTGGGACAATAACACGCTCCTTCCTAAATGAGATCTCACGAGGTATGGAAATCCCACTTTGAATATCATCCTCAAAATAAATGGCACAATCTGACTCAATGATTATAGTAACATGAGAAGGGCAGTAAAATCTAGAACCTCTTGAGCCGACACAGTAACCTACAAACTATCCAGAAATAGTCTTAGGATCAAGTTTCTTTAAATGTGGATTATGAAGTTTCACTTCCGCCCTACAACCACAAACATAAAAATGGCGTAAACTAGGCCTTTTCCCAGACCACAACTCATAAGGAGTTTTAGGAACTGACTTGCTAGGTACTTGATTCAGAATGTATGTTGTAGTTTTCAAGGCCTCTCCCCATAAAAACTCTGGTAGGCATGAGTGACTAAGCATACATCGCACCATGTCCATCAAAGTATGATTTCTCCTTTCTGCAACCCCATTTTGTTGAGGAGTTCCAAGCATTGTATATTGCGCTTCAATCCCGCATACTTCAAGAAACCTTGCAAAAGGCCTGCATTTTGCCCAGTTTCATCATATCTCTCATAATACTCACCACCTCTGTCTGATCTTACAGCTTTAATATTCTTGTTACGCTGGAGTTCAACCATAGCCTTAAAATTTTTAAAGGCTTTTAAAGATTCCGACTTTTCACGAATGAGCTCAATGTAACCATAACGTGAATAATCATCAATAAAGGTTATGAAGAACCTATAATTTCCCAAAGCAGCAGGAGTAATGGGGCCACATATATCAGTATGTATCAATTCTAAGACATTTTCACTTCTCCCATCCTTTTGTCTCCTGGTTTTAGCAGTAAGCTTCCATTTAACACAATCAACACAAGTATCAAAATCAGAAAAATCTAGATTAGCAAGAATACCATCTTTAATCAACCTTTCCATTATTGGTCTAGAGATATGACCCAAACGTCTGTGCCATAACATAAAGGATATTTCACTAGTCCTACTACGTTTGGAACCAACTACAACACTCACAATAGGAGTATTAAGAGAAGAATAAGATAAAGAATGCATCAAGTCAATCCTGTATAAACCATCACACAATATACCAGAACCAACCATAATAGAATCATAATAAATACTAATCATTTCATTTCCAATCTCAAAAGTGTATCCACATTTGTCCAAAAGAGAAATAGAGATAAGATTTCTCCTAATAGAAGGTACAAAAGCGGTTCCTTTTAAATCCAAAAAAAAACCCAGAGGCTAAATGAAGTTTTGCAGTGCCAATGTATTCAACTTTGAACTTCACACCATTTCCCATGTTCACCATCAACTCCCCATGACTCGGCCTTCTGGAGCTTTGTAATTCCTGCAAGGAATTTGTAACATGAATATTTGCACCAGTATCTAACCACCAACTGTCAAAGGGCACATCAACCATATATTTGCACCACGACTTTGCACCATGAATATTTGCACCAGTATTTTTTGTGTCATCATAAAAACAGCAAGAGACTTTCCCTTTTTTATCACCTCTTCTTCTTGAGTGACTATAGCAGTCATTTCACTCAAGCTCCATTCATCTCTCTGAGCATTGTAGGTCGTCTTGAGGGCGTCAAATTGGGATGGTAAGGACTCAAGCACTTGCCTCACAAGAAAACTATCTGCTAACTCGACTTTCATTTCCCTTAGCTTGTTAAAAAAATGGGTGAGCTTCATAATATGCTCACGGACTCCACTAACACCATCATAAGTTGTGGTAGTAAGCAACTTCATGAAAGTTCCCTTTTCCGCTTTGTCAAACTTAATGAACTTCTTCCCAACCGCAACCAGAAAATGTTTGGCATTATCAGTATGAGTAATACTCTGCCTAATAGACTTGTCAATAGTGTACTTCATGATTATAAGACAAGTCCAGTTGGAATGCTCCCAACGCTCATAGTAGTTTTTCTCTTCGGCAGAACTTTTCTCAGTAAGTTTAGCAGGTGCCTCAACCCTCAAAGCCAAATCAAGATTCATGATTGCTAAATTGATAGTAAGAGACTCATACCAATCTTCATAATTAGTCCCCGTCAGTGTTTTGATGGTAGATAACTTGGAGAGACAGACCAGAATTGCCCAAAGCTGAGGACATAACAAGATTTATTATGCATGTAAAAGGAAAACAAAAAACATGCACTCATAAGGTCATCACAATTCATGCTAGAGTCTTAATGCACAATAGACTCTTACACATATAATTAATCTCAAATTTTATGCTAGAGTTTTCCATATACAATGGACTCATACACATGATAAAGCAAAATAATTAAATACAATTACTTAAAATGACCTAATATCGAAGGGATAAGACTAGGTCATCAAGTGCAAAGTATTTAACAATTTCTTCATCGTCCTAAGCATCCTACCAAATTAATGATTTACCGATAGGGCAAATCAATTATCCGTATGGACCTTAGTAAGACAATGATTTCAAAAAACATAACAAACTCAATTTCCTTTTTCTTTTTTCTTTTTTTTTTCAGATAATTTTCAATAATACCCCAATAATTCATCATGATTAGTCTCACAACAGGTGAATACATAATCAATTAAAATCATTTGTATTAATACACAACAACATTATCCAAATTGTACTGGAAGTTTAATAAAAGAAAACCCAATAATTTATCATAATTAGTCCCATGAGAGATGGATACGCAACTAATCATAATCATTCGGTTTGATTCACAGCAATATTATCCATATTGCACTAAAAAAAATTGAACATAAAATTCAACTTCCAAAACACAAATACTACAAATAACATATATAAAAAATAACATGCACATCTCCCTTTGGATATTAGCACAACACACATAAAAGGTCATGAATAAGAACAAAATAGACCTTCCCTTTTTCTTTTCTTTTCGTTTTTTTTTTTATATATTTTTTATTATGACCTTTCAAGACATATATATATTCTTTAAAAAATGAACAATGCCGAACAGTACCCACAATGCTCCTCTTTTCAAGACATATTTTCTTTTTTTTAAAAAAAAAAAAAAAACAATGCCGGCCAATATAGTACCATGTGCGCCTCCGCCAAGGAGCCGTGATTCAGAGCACGCGCGTGCTCTGAACGCCAAGGCAGCAAAAAAAAAAAAATTTAATATTTTAATAAAAAAAAAAAAAAAATTGCCGGCATGCTATTTATCTTCACCCCTCTGCCAGGTATCCAGAAATTTTTTTTTATTTTTTTTATTCTGCAGTGGCCGGATTTTCATTCAACCAAAGAAAATAAACAAAAATATAATTTTCAGTGATGGGTCTGATGACCCATACGATTATTAGAATAATCTCTAAAAAAAACAAAACAGTTTAAACACAAATCTAACTCAAATCTCAATTGTTTACAAAAAATAATAATAATAACAATAATATTATTTAAACAAATGAGATTTGTCACAGCAATGGAGAAAAGACACAGAAGGCTCTCATACCAATTGTTAGAATTTTACTAAATAAATCTGTCTTATTCTATAGCATGTGAACAATAAAAATGATGCAAACGTACCTTCTTTGCTAGAAGATGAGTCTGCCATCTTCTTTCCTTTGTCCTGTTGTGTTGTATGTGTAGAGGGCACTCGTCTCTCAACCCTAACTGCTCTGATGATCTAATGAAGTCTAATGGGCTAACTTCATTAAATATGTAGGGTGAGAGTACATGGTTTCCTCAAGTGCTTATAGAATTTGTCCAACCCATTATGGACCTAAATATTAAAATGACTATGCAGCCCACGCAAAAGTGAAATAAAATACAACAATGTCTTCCTAATTCACAGCAATTTGCATCTACTCATGCGCCAAGTTTGGGCAATGCAAACTGTGGCAGTGCCCATGGACGACACAACAAGTGGAACCCCAACTATTCAATACCATAAAATTCCTAACCAGCCAACTACTGCTATTGTTTCCTCACCTGTACCAGCATTTCAGCGACAGCAACGCCATTGCTTCGAGGATTCCATCCCCGGAGAATTCCCCTTGTCTGCCAACTCCTCCATTGTCTAGGCCTCCATGTCATGACAGCGTGTCATTTGGATCCTCAAGATCTTGCAAAACTAGAGGCAAGTGTCTGTATTATGTACATTTTGAGAATAAAGATGTTTTGCAATGTTAGAATTGATAATGCTTCTAACTTGATTTTGAATGTGCCTGTTGCAGGCAACTGCGTGCTCCTTCTTTAGGCAGCCTGCAAACTTTCCTCATTAATTGACAACTCTGAGTTATTTTAGGTATTTTTTTGTCATAAAATTTGTATAGTTTATTTTCATTAGAATCATTTATATATCTTTCGAACATATATGGCCACATCTTTTAATTTTTTTTTTTTTTTAATAAAAAAAAACATTATTAGGGTTGAATTGTCCATAATAAAGTGGACGCTGTCCACTTCCATTTGGACACTGATGGTTGCTTTATTTTTTTTTATTTGTTAGACACATTAGTGTCCACTCAACGCTAATGGTGCAACCATCAGCGTCCACTATAGTTTGGACGTTGATGGTTGCTTTATTTTTTAGTTTGTTAGAACCATTAGGTTGATTTTTTTATTTTTTTAAGACCCATTAGCGCCCACTAATGGACGTTAAAAGTGGACACTCATGGTGCAACCATCAACGTCCCCTTTAGTTTGGACGCTGATGGTTGATTTTTTATTTTTTTTAAGACCCATTAGTTGCTGATGGTTGCACTATCAGTGTCCACTCAAAGTGGACACAAATAGTGGAGTACTAGCGCCAAGTCCATTTTTAGTTCTAGCTTGGTACAGCGTCCAACATACAAGGCTTTTAGTGTCCAACATATAGGACTTTTAGCGTCCACTTCCGAGTCGACACTGATGATCAACAATTAATCATCAGCATCGAACCATTAGCGTCCAACCCTTCCGCGTTGAAGTGTTGACGTTGTTGATCAACAGCGTCCACTCAGGGACTTTTAGCATCCAAAAGCAGTTGCTCCTAAAAGTCAATTTTCTTGTAGTGTATAATGATGCATAATAGTGGCTATAGTACAATGTCGCTACTAATGCCCTTACATATGATATTTAAAAATAATAATAATTAGCGGTAACAATCAAAAGGCATGGCTGCTATAAAGTAGAATTAGCTGATAAAAACTTTGCCTAGCTGAAAATTTTGGGACTATATATATATATATGTATATCTTGCTTAACAACAATGCTTAATGTTTTTACCTCAATTTCACCAAGTTTGTCCTTGAATGCCATGTTCCCAACCCTTGGTGCACCAAATTAAGAGATGACAAAAATGGGAAGGCGGGATTGAAGTTGCAGCCTCATATGCATTGAGGAGAGCCAAAGCTCCACCATAGCTATATCCTATATATGCCCAGCTATTGACCATGGTGAAGCTTATTTCTTGATCATAATAGAGTTTATGCTACCATTTTTGGAGATGAGTGCTTTTTCTCTATTTTATTGGCTCAAAGAATAAGATGTTTAAAATAAGTAATGATTTAAGTTCTAATAAGCAATGTTTACAAACTCAACTTTTATATAACTCGTGTATAGTTGTGATGATGTAAAATGCTCAAACTATTTGATCAATCTTTATTAAAAAAGACACATAAATTCAATAATTTATTTGCACTCTACATTAATTCAGCTGTATAAAATTTATATAAGAGTTGAATTTCTTAGATTTCCTCCACATGACAAAAGACATCGAAAAAATATTTTTTTAGAAAATTATTTTTTAAGACAAAATATTTTACATCGAAACAAACAAACCTTACAATTTACCTAATTTTACGTGTTGACATTCTAATAGTTTATTTCCGATCATGACCACATTAGAGGACTCATGAGTTTGGACCCATTTGACTAAAAACCAAAGAATATAAAACCTGGCTTCTGAACAAACTACTTCCAAGCAGTAGCAGACGAAAGAATATAATATTATTGGGTAGAAGTAGAGAAGAAGCTGCAAGCTCTTTTGACATTTCAATACTGGCCTACATGTGTATTATCATGCATGCACGACTCAATTATTTTACTGCATGTAAATATTTGTATTGAAAAAACCAAGCAACGATGGAATGCATCAAATACAAACTTACCCATTAATCCATTTTCAAAATTCTAATGAAATACTTTTCACGCCTATAAAGCTATGTTTTCTGATTCAGTCAACGGCAAGCCACGATTTTCTAACCAGAAAGAGCTAAAAACTCTATCTCGTTCATCAAAGAAGACACAGAAATCTGATAGCATCAAGCTGTCAATGTTGAAGTTTGTGGATCAAATATGAGACTCAAATCATATTTGATAATGTTCGTAAAATCGGAGTTGAGTATTTAGTATTACGCTCAAGCTATATTCCACTTTCTGACATTGGAATACCGACCCCGACGTGTTGAAAGGTAAATATTATAGTCTCTCGTCCAATACTGGTTGTAAGCATTATGTTATGAAGGGAAATTCTCGCCCAATGCCATCACTGGAGAGCCTAAATTCAACTCCAAATCTACGCTAGCTACAGTAATGACGTAACCAAAATGGCTACTATATATTGCTATTACATCAAAACTTGAATGCCTTGAAAGATTTGAATATGGGGCATCAAATTCAAGCATGATTCCATTGTGAAACACGATTAAGGTAAAGATTGTTGGCAACCAATAATTATGGCTCTATATATCCACAACCATCTTCCTACCACACAATGTGAAGATCGAAATTAAAAATGAAATAGAAAAATAAATAAATAGTGGAATAAATAAATAAATAAGAGATTTATGTGGTTTAGTCTATATATGCTTTAATTCAATGTTCATTTCACGTACATGTCTAAAAAGGCTTTATCTCTTTATCTGCAATATTCCAAATGGCCGGATTTACATATTCAACTCGGAGGGAAGCAATTTCTACCAAGTATTTGTAGTATTGTATAAGGAGAGAAGAAGTTATTCCCTCTCTATGAGTATACTGGCTTTGATGATTTTCAATAAGATTTCACATTCGATTCAAAACAAAAAAAAAACATATATAGACTAAAAAAAAGAAGTGTTTTTGGCATGTGAAATGAACATTGAATTAAAGACTAACATATATAGACCTATGAGGCTATGACGTCCCTTAGGTGGAACCAAGAAATTTAATGAAAATTGGCTAAAGTATGAATGAGAAATATATTGAGATTGAATATTAATTAGTTAATGTATAAAGAAATACAATTAATATACATGTTTGCAAAATATAAATAAAAGGAAGGATGCGAAATAATTGTTTTTTACTATATATATTACAATTTTCAACTCAGTTACCAATCAAATTTCCTAATTTTTTTCGTGAAAAATTTGGGTTGTCACTGATCATGATAGATTTGGACTATATATTTAAGGTTTAGGTATAAAATAATTTTTGTTAAAATTGGCCAAGGGCTAATCCATTCTAATTTTTGTTAGAATGATAGATGTCGTGTAAAATTATATGGATATATTCGTAGGCATGAAAAGTAATTAATTAATTAGAATGGATTTATGGGTCTTCTTTGGTGTATGGATGAATTAGTAATTTTTGTTCGTCCTTTGATGCCATTCGCTGGTAGGCTGGTAGCTAGCCAGTTTCTTTCAATCCATATAATTACGTGCAATAAAGTAATTGACTGAGTGCTTGATTCACACGTGGAAGTTGGAATATTGCCAAGGTGTACGTGTTGAATGTCAAAAAACTTGACTTAGTATTATATTCTATGGTCCGGTACTAGTTGGATGTAGTATGTTATAAAGCCCAGTTTTATACTCTTTACCAAATCATGAGTTCAAGTTTCACTTATTTTGATATTAAAATGTGTAATTTTGAAAAATACAGTTAAGTATTTTATAAAATTATAGTTGAAAGAGGGGCACTGCTAACCGTACTAACTACTAACTGCTTGTAAAGGCAGTTAAAAAAAAGATTAAAATAGGCACCAAAAACATAATGGCCGGAAAATCTTTTATCCTTTCGCCCAGTACTAACTAGTTGGAAGTATTAGTTAATTAATATATATCCTAAAAATTCAACTCCAAATTGTACGCTAGCAGTGTCGTGATAAATATGATATTTGAAATCAAAACTTGTCATCATCATATAAGGAATTGCTTCAAACATTTGAATTTGGGGCATGATTCCCATTAATTGTAAAAAGCTATTAATATGTTTCAATATATACTAATTAGGTACGTAGATTGTTATAATTTAAACATTTTAAAAAAAAAAAAAAAAAATCATTTCAATCTCATTAATTGATGAATGATACATCACATAACAAAAGCTGTTAGAAAATCAAGGTTACAAGTCATAGATACATACATAACAATTTGTCATTCAAAACACATCAATATCCGCTAACTCATAATTAATCTTCAATTATAACAATAAATCTGTTCCAGACAGACTAGACTCAATTATTAAGTAATTTAGATGATCATGAGCTTAATTTTAATAATTCAAAAAGTAGCACTGACCCCATCCCCATAAACGTGTAAGTCATATAATATGACCTTTTCATATACAAGTCATGGTTTTTAACATGTCCTTCAGTCCACGACGACCCCGCGTGAGAATTTTCCAATTTCCATGCCTCTTTTCCTATTATATATATACCCTTTCCATCTCCCCCACATCCACCTCAACAATAATCTTCACCTTCAAATTCCAAGCATTTCCAGGTGATCGATAATCATCTTGACAACCAACCATGGCGCTATCCACAATGATCTACAGTCATCTTCCCACCACACAATATTCCACCATGACCAGGATTTCTGTAATCCATGCCCATCAACAAGCACTTCTAGATCCCCCGAAAACAAAACCATCAAATGCGACTTCACGGATTGCTGAATCGCTCTCACATCTCCTCCACCTCCATCTTGAAACCCCTCCTCGGACGGAGCTTCACCAATCCATCTGGGACTCGTTTACTGAAGAGAAACACTCCACTCCCACAACTTCTCCCAAGGAGGTGATAGCGCACAAGTGGCGTGAGATCCACGGTTCTTCAGATTGGGACAATCTTTTGGATCCTCTTCCACCTTGGCTCCGACGAGAGATTGTCAAATATGGAGAATTCGCACAAGCGACATACGACGCTTTTGATTTTGATTCTTTCTCCGAGTATTGTGGAAGTTGCCGCTACAACCGCAAAAACTTGTTTGAGAAACTAGGCCTCACTAGAAATGGCTACAAAGTCACCAACTATATTTATGCCATGTCCCACGTACATATGCCTCAGTGGCTGGAGAGGTCACATTTGGTCAACAAGTGGAGCAAAGATTCCAACTGGATGGGATATGTGGCGGTCAGCGATGACGAGGAGACACGTCGGATCGGACGGAGAGACATTGTGGTGGCGTGGCGTGGAACCGTGGCGCCCTCGGAGTGGTACGAGGATATGCAAAGGAAGTTAGAGACATTTGGGCAGAGGGATGCCAAAGTTGAACATGGGTTTCATAGTCTTTACACTAGTAAGAATGAATCTACTAGGTACAACAAAACAAGTGCCTCAGAGCAAGTGATGAAAGAAGTGACAAGACTTATTGAATCGTACAGGGAAAAAGGTGAACAGGTTAGCCTTACAATCACCGGTCATAGCTTGGGTGGAGCACTGGCTCTCCTAAATGCTCACGAAGCCGCATCAACCATTCCCAACCTTCCTATCAGCGTGATTTCCTTCGGAGCGCCAAGGGTCGGTAACGTGGCTTTTCGAGATGAGCTTCATCAGCTGGGAGTTAAAACATTGAGGGTGGTGGTTAAGCAAGACATGGTCCCTCGGATGCCGGGACTTGTATTCAACGAGGGTTTACAAAAATTTGATGATATCACGGGGACATTAGAATGGGTATACACCCATGTTGGAGCTGAATTGAAGCTCGATGTTCGTTCATCGCCTTACCTCAAACGAGGATTGGATTTGGCAGGGTTCCATAGCCTCGAGACATACCTTCATCTTGTCGATGGGTTTCATAGTACTAGCACAACATTTCGGTCTGACGCGAGGAGGGATGTTGCCTTAGTGAACAAGGCATGTGACATGTTGGTTAATGAGCTTAGGATCCCACGTTGTTGGTATCAATTGGCCAACAAGGGATTAGTTTGTAATGCTCATGGGAGATGGGTAAAACCAATGAGAGATCCTGAAGACATACCTTCACCTACTAGGGAGAAAAGTGTTCATACTTTTGTAGATAGAATGCAAACATAAGATGTACTTGAATCTGTACTATATGCCGTATAAACTATAATTTTTAGTTATAAAACAAAACCTAAATTATGTTAGGACATATTTGGAAGCCTAGCTCTAATTAATATCTAAAGCTATATATCATGCACACATATTCATAACCATATTTTTGCTGACGAAATTAAAAATAAAACATTTCAATTCTACCAATATTGTTAACAGAGATTTAAAGGAATTTCAGAGATTTAAAGCAATGCCTTTGTAGTCCGAAAACAAAAGGAAAGAAGAAGCAGAGTAGAAAAAGGAGGAAGGGAAAGAGAAAAAAAAAGAAGGAAAGAAAAGTCAAGTCTCAAATTATAGTCAAAGTAGAATCTATTAAATAATACTCTCAATGCAAAATAGGTTATATAATAGCTCTTCCATTAATTCATATTAGGATTGGACGCCAGTATAATTTGGCCCTAAGATTTTAAATTCAAAAATATATTCATTTCTTCACTTGGGCAATATTAATGCAGAAACCTATAAAGTATATATGATATTAATATAGACAGAGACGGAGGGAGGGGAGGATGTATATGGGTCATAGTCCTCTCCCTTCTATTGAAATTTTTCTCCCCTAGCTAGGTAGCTAGCATGTTATAACAAAAAATCATTTTATGCTTGAACTTTGAAGAGCCCAAATCTATCATGACCAACTACTCAATTTTTTTTATTAAAATAGACATTTTGGTAGGTGATTGAGTTAAAAATTGTAAAAATAAATAAACAATTATTTTGTATCTTATCTTTTATTATACTCTGTCAATTGAGAGAGAATGCAAAGATTAATAAATTCATGTACCATGCATCCTTTTATAGAAACAATGGTACCTCTTAACAATTAACATGTGCAATTCTGCCAGTAGTTATGTATGTTATTAGATACAACTCTTCAAGGAGTTATATGTCTTTATGGTTAAGGCAAGTTCAAGCTAGGGGTGGTAGTTTCCCGGTGTCACTCCGTCACAGGTAAGAAGTCTGGCTAAGGTTCTGTTGATTCAATAAAATTTGGAAAAAACGAAAGTATTTTTTGGAATTTTTTGTGGGTTTGATTGGTGATCCAAGTTATGTAAGCCTATTATGTTTGTTGATGGAAGCTTTTTGTTGTATTAAAAGATTTATTGTTGAAACCCCCATCCCAAAGCTTTTTATTGAATTTGTGTTGGATTTATATATAGTCCTTTTACAATTAGTTGTATTGAAATGATGGTCAATTACTGCTTGAAATATTGGAACCGATGGATTTTTTAAATTTGAGAATTGAAATTCTCTAACTAGAGTTGCTATGTTTATGATGATGTTAAGATTAATTATTGTTGCAAGTGTGAAAGAGGATTCTGACTTGTTAAAAAAAAAAAAAAAAAAAAAAAGAAGGATGAACGGGTGCAAGAAAATTTTCGGGCAAGGAGACAATGAAGACGAATTGTACACTCAGAAGCTGAAAAAGGTTTGTAAATTTTATATTGTGAAACACATAAGAGTTTTGGCGGATTACTGCTAATCATTTAAGGTTTCATTGTAGAATGAACAGTTAATGTCGTCGGTAACTGCAATATCGTTGGCCAAAGAGAATATGGAACCTGTGCAGTGTAGGTGCGCCCTTACAACCTCAAGTATAACATCCACGACTATAAAAAATCCTGGGAGGCAATTCTATGGGTGTGCTATATATGACCATGAAAAGTATTTGATTTGAGTAATATGGTGTTGAGAAATGATTATTACTTCGTACTTGTCCGTAATTTTAGTATTCATTGTCAAATTTTTTGTGTAATGACAGAAAGTTGGATAATGTCGTTTTTTCCAATGGTATGACGACGAAACCTGTGTTCGAGGACCGAAGGTCCTACCTAAGTTATGTAAATAAGTTAATTCTCTAAAGGGTGAAGTGTCATCACTTAGAGCCAGACTGAGGATCCAAACATATATGTTAGTTTTTTCGTTAGTGATTTATGTATTGCTCATTTGTCATTGGTTGATGGGGCATTGAGGCATGGAAAGATTGTGTTTTTGGCATTAATGCATAACTTTCAATTGCATATTTTATATCACCGGATTTGGCAGGCACAAAAAAAATTGTATGACTTTTTAAATTTATATAATAAAATGTATGTTAGTGTTTGTAGTGATTTGAATGTGAGTACGCGGCTTACATAATTTGTATCACCAACAAAACCGACAAAAAATTCCAGAAAATACCGTCATTTTTTCAAAATTTTTTGAATCAAAAAATTTTGAATCAACAGAACCCTAGTTAGACTTCTTACTTGTGACGGAGTGAGGCCGAAAAATTATTAGGACGCCGGACTGATGAACCGCCAGTGGGTTCTGTCATGCTAGTGGGTGCGTCAGGGGAGTTCCGTGGGTGAGTTGGTGGCTGCGTGGGTTTTGTCGGGGAAGGGTTGAATAGGGGACACTACAAAAAAAAAAAAAAAAAGGTTTACTAAAGCTTGGAATAGAGGCGCTTTAATAAGACATCCCCTTATAGGGACGTTTTATTATGTAAACAACACAAAATAAAATTAGCAACGCTTGTGCAGAAAAACGTTTCCTTAATTCGAGACATTTCAATAAGGTATGCCCCAATTTAGTTAATTAAGTGCGTCTGGCTGGCAAGTGTCCTTAATTCGGGACGCTTACTATCCAGGCGCCCTTAGTTAGGGGCCCCTACCAGCCAAGCGCCCTTAGTTAGGGGCGCCTGGCTGGCAAGAGCCCCTAATTAAGGGCGCATGGCTAGCAAGTGCCCTTAATTCGGGACACCTGCTATCCAAGCGCCCCTAATTAAGGGCACCTAGCTAGTAAGCGCACTTAATTAGGGGCGCTCTTGCCAACCAGGCACCCTTAATTAAAGGCGCCTAGCTAGCAGGCACCCCTAATTAAGGGCGCTTGCCAGCTAGGTACCCTTAATTACTAGCTATTTAAGGGCGCCTGGATAGCAGGCGCATCAAAATTATTTTTAGTTATATAGGAGAACTAGCTGCTCAAATATTAAGTTATATAAAAATTACTTAAACACAAAAAATGATAAAAGATAAAGGAAGAACACCATAAAATTTGAAATTCTAATGTTGGCTTATCTTTTATCCTTTAATGTTGGCTTATATAACTTAAACACAATAAAAATTATTTTATGTTGTTCTTCATTTATCTTTTATCCTTTTATAGGGGAACTAGCTGCTCAAACACAATTCATTACCATTGACTTAAGAACATATATATGATTGCATAATATACATTTGCATTTATTTATATATAGGTGATAATGGATTAACAAATGAAGATGAGCATGCAGCTGATACAGAAAGCAACCATCGTGGATCATCACAAAGTATGTGTAGATCTTCATATCTTAGTCACTTGTAATATAATCTAGTTATATATAGGTTTGCACTTTCAAAATGGTTAGATATAAGTTTGTAATTTAATATTTTCTTTTGGTTTTATCATTTGCAAGTAATCATTAAGTGACGTACGTATACTTGACCTATTACGTATTTGACGCCAAATGCTAAGCGAACCTGTTGATATATTTTATTTCATATGCAATATACAATTTTTGTAAACTCTTTTAAGAGGTGATACACTTTGTGTTTATGATATCGATTTTGATATTTTATTTCATATGTATGATACAATTTTTGTTAACTCTTTAAGATGTGATACACTTTGTGTTTATGATATCATCATTTTGGATTTAGATGGCTCATGAGATATGAGATTGAATATATGGATCAGATATGTATTGTGAGATATGTATAAAATTGTATGAGATTGATGAATGGAAAAAATATTTATGGATTAATCCAATATTTATGGAGAAAATACGCAATACAATATTGTATTGCGTATTGTATATCAGGAGAAAATAAAAAAATATATATCGATTGCATGGGGAAAACATTTTCTCCATATATTAATTATTGGAGACGCTTCGCAGTGTGAAAGCGCTCCCATATAGAAATAGGGGCGCTTTACACGTGATAAGTGCCAAATATTACATATTTAGACCCATTTATTTACATTAGTTAATCCTTTAATTAACTTTGTCGTTATTTAATATTTTGTGTTAGTTTTGTGTTTTGTAGGTCATTAAAGAAAAACTACAGCTCTAAAGAGAAAAATGCAAAGTTTGAAAGAAAGCATACTTTGAGAAGACCTATATGAGGTGGTTAAGTTTAACCAAATCCAAGAAAAATGTTAAATCAGATTAAATTGGATAAAAGATTAGATTGGATAAGATTTCGAATCGGATTCAAATTCAGATTCTATACACATCTCAGTATTTTAACTTTGGGTTCAAATATTGGATGAAGTAATTCAAATGGCATTGGAAAGCTAACGCAAAATGCTACAATTCATTGTGAAATATAATTTTCCTAATTCGGAAGGTTACTATGCCAAAATCGCCCCGCAATTAAAGGACACAAATCTGGACGAATCCTATTCCGATTTCAGACTTCTATTTTGACTGGGAGACAGACCTCCGAATTATTTAGGTTTAATAGGGATTCTACGACTTTCCTAACCCTATAAATAGACCAATTTGCATTCAAGAAGATATATAGAATTCGAGAGAGCAAAATTCTACAATTTTTATCTTTTTAGTTTAGGTTTTCTTTAGATTTAGGTTTTCTTTAGATTTAGGTTTTATTTTTATGTTGAGTTAAATTCCCAACTAAGGATGGGAATGAAGCCTCACCAATGAAGAACATCAATACTTTCATGTAAATCTTTATTTATCTGATTTTATTGGGTTTAATATTTCAATTGTTTTACTTCTTTTCAATGTGTTGAGTGATTATTAGATATCTTTTGTGATTCAAGGATACATTTGATGATTTAAGATAATTTCACATAATTGATTGCTTGATTTTATTTGCCTAAATAATTGGATATCCCTTGTGATTTGTCCTACAGATACATTTGGTGTTTCAATTAAGATTTGATATCTTTTGTGATTTACGGATACATCTGATGATTTAATTGATATTAGATTCCTTTTGTGATTTATGCAATGAATGGATACATGGGATGGTTTTGATTTATTCTTTGAAGCATAGTAAAGCATACATAAGATTTAAATTGTGGGAACTTCGGATAAATATTGATGAACATGGAGTATGTTGTTATGATTCAATAAGTGTAAATTCTCAAACCTTAGTCTTTTATCTCTTAGTTTATTTTAATTAGTTTATGTTTGTCTTTTAATTTCAAAACCAAATTCAAAATCAAAAACCTTTTGGAACTAGATTAGGATTTAATTAGTTTATATATAAATTGTTTTTTCAAAAACACAATTCCCTATGGGTTTGACCTCGCACTTGCAATCCATTAAACTACAATCGATTCGTGCACTTACGAGTTAAATAAATTTGCACAACAAGTTTTTGGCACCATTGCCGGGGAATTGTTCAATTTTTGAAACCAATTTATTTCTAAATTAGTTTTATTCTTCTACTAGTTATAATTAGGATTTAATTTTTCTACAATTTGTTTTGTTGTATTTGTGTTACTAATAAAAAATTAAAAAAAAAATTAAAAAAAAAAAAAAAGATTTTTCTAGTTGTTTTTTGTTTTGTTTTGGCTTGTTATACAGTTCTGCCGCAGCACCTTTTGCACAACCCTGTTAGTGCAATCAAGCGCACCCAGGGCCAAGACAGCAAGCTCAAGTGCACCTGCGCTCGTTAGCTGCTGCATCCTCACGCAAGCACATCAGCGCGATCAAGCGCACTCACAGCAAAGGCAGCAACTGGCAACTGCAGCAGTTCTGTAGATTTTTGCCAAAAATTTATTTTTGGTCCTTTTTGTGAGTTTTTAAATTTTAGTTTTAATTTTTTTTACTCTTTTTTTTTTAATTTTATTTAAAAATATATTAAAAAATTTTCAAAAAAAAAAAATTGGTTAATGTTTTATGTGGGATATTTGCATGCTAAAAAGTGAGGGGGAAGCATGAATTTTCATTTTAATGATTTTAATGCATCTCCTAGTTATAGGACACCAGCTCCTACCAACTACCCTCAATTTACCCACATGACCCATGTTCATACTGCTCCAATCCTTATCATCATTATAGTGATTGTCCTTTATGGGGACAAGCTTCTAATTTTTCATATGAGGAAATAAACACCAGTTTCTCCAATCCAAGGTTTGATTCAAATTTCAATTATTACAACCCAGATTGGAGCAACCAATCTAATTTCTCATGGTCAGCTCAGTCTGCAGGAAATTATACTCACCAATTTGATGAATTGCACTATTCAGAATATCCGCAGTTCAATCATCAAGCTCAACCACCTGTTTATCAGTCCACCACTTAAGTGCCACAGCCTGCACCACAATCATCACTGGAAGACATGATGAAAACATTAATAGAAAAAGTCAACCAGTCCAACTCCCAAGCTATACAAAAGCTAAAAGATTTCACCAAACAAACCCTACAAGAATTGCGTCAAGAGCTCAAAGATGCCAATACTCATGCTACCGTAAGGATGGAAGAATGGATTGGCCAAAGTGAAAATGAACACCCATCTGAACATTAACTTGACCCAATGATTCAATATTGGGACAATGAGAGCATAGAGGATAACAATAAAGAAGATGAGGTTTCAAAGTCAGTTGAAGGCTAAAGGACACTACATGATTGATGAGGATGAGTCCAAAAATTTTTATCATGAGCATGTCCAAGCCACCTCCAACTTTAAAAGAAAGGAAAGTGCTACAAGAAATTATCTTCCTAAAGATGAAGTATTTCAATTTTGTCCAACTACTCACATTGATGACTTAAAAAGGAGATTAGCGGAACTCAAGGCAATTAGGTCGGCCTACATCAGAACTATAAATAAGTGGGGACTATCTCTATTTTGTGAATATTGTTATAATCCTACTCACCACCAAAGCAAATATCCATTCATTTTACACTACATGATTGATGAGAAGGAAATTGTGGATAACAAAGAGAAGCACGCAGAGCAAGTTGAGCATGCTTAAGTCACCACCACACTTGAGAGTGAGAAATTTGTTGACAACATTAAGGCGGAAGAAGAAGAAGTTGAGCACCCAAAGCAAGTTGAGCACCATGAGAACAGTGAGCCCCCAACAAATCCTAATTTGCCCAGTGATATGGAAGTGAGTACTGAAGCTCATGCCTACATTACTTTTCCTCTTGAGACACATCAAGAACCCAAAGCTTCATCGCCTGAATGTCTCAAAGAGCCATCTTATGTCAAGATACTCAAGGACTTGTGCACACAAGCACACAAATTTAGGAATCACTTTCCTAAGAAGATCCTTCGAAGTAAGAAATTCTACATAAGATGGTGAAATATCCTTCTAGAGTGGTATGAAGTTTTGAAGAAGAAGGGGTGGAAGGGATTGGTTGGACATCCGCATGATAGGAGAAAGCGTTGTAAAGTTTTCTCCTCCAATTTATTTTCTGCACTTCACTCCACAAATTATTTCTTTCCTTTTTCATTACATGTTATTTTTATTTATTTTTGTTTGTAACAGCAATTAATCTTTTGATGTTTGTTTCTATGAAGAAAAAAAAATTGCTGTTAGTTTTTGTTGACAAGCGTTTTGGTGTTTAAGTTTGGGGGACGCCTTGGCCGTTTTCACACCTTGGTGTTTCCTTACTTCTAGTAATGTATTTCTATACTACACATTGAGGGCAATATGTAATTCAAGTTTGAGGGTATAGAAAAACATTTTGTCTAATTATTTTTGTTCTTATTTGTTTATTTTTATTTGTCTTTTTGCATTTAATTTTTTTTTTTGAAAAAAAAAAATTATGCTATGTTTTTTGTCAAGTTTGAGTTAAACTGTCACTGTGGTTTGTATTTTATTAGCTTGCTTAAAGAGTTGCACACATTGTTATGTCATTAGGAGTCTGAGTCCCTTGACTTATTTTTGGGTAAAAGAGATTTCACTTGTTTTGAGATAAATTTTTATGAACGCATTAGCTTGTTTTCTATGATGTATGATGTTTGAGCTTAAGCTTGTTCTCTTTGAAATTTGTTTGATGACCTATTGATGAATAACCATTGGCTTGCAAGATATAAAAAAATAAATAAATAAATAAATAAGAGAGGGAAAAGGAAATGAAAGATCATGTTGAGTTTTCCGCTAAGTAACCGAACATCTTGCCTCTTTAAGCATTAAGTGTTCGCGTCAAAAGGTGTGAAGTTCAGTGTTGATTTATGATATGACTAATCTGACTTCGTAGCTTTTTTGACTTAAGTTAATAAGCTCTTTGGGATGTTCTACATCTAATGCCTAAAGCCACCTGGCTTAGGAGTCATTGGCCTAACACGTGTTACATGGGTCAATTAGAAAGCTTAAGGGAGTTAGACATTGCAGAGCCTGTTAAAAAAAATAATAATAATAATAAATTGCATATCTTGCCTTGGTTATTTCATTTGATAGAAATTTTTACAAATTTTTTTGGAACTTGTCTTGAGTTTAAGCTGAAAGTTTTATGATTGTATGCTAATTACACTTTACACTTTTCAGAACATATGAGGTCTCAATTCTCTATTTATGAGTGATTTGATTCTGAATTTTCTTTTGACTATGATGATGGTGTTTGTCTTTTTAAGCTTGCTCATGAATAAGAACCATGGTTTATGTGAAATTTCTTTCTTGTTAACAACATAGTGCTACAATGTTTGTGGGTATCATTTCTGTTAAGCCCTCACGAGACTTCACTCGTCCACTAGGGATGCCTATGGGTTTGAAAGGCTTGTTACATATGCTAAATGCAATCGTCTCTCCCACAAAAAAAGATTTATATTTCTTGCTTTCATTATATTTTTCGTTTTGTTTTGCTAAGGGACTAGCAAAATGTAAGTTTGGGAGTGTTTGATAAGTACCAAATATTATATATTTGGACCCCTTTATTTACATTAATTAATCCTTTAGCTGTGTCGTTATTTAGTATTTTGTGTTTTTAGTGTTTTGTAGGTCATTAAAGAAAAACTACAGCTTTAAAGAGAAAAATGCAAAGCTTGGAAGAAAACATACTTTGAGAAGACCTAGATAAAGTGGTTAAGTTTAACAAAATCCAAGAAAAAGGTTAAATCAGATTAAATTGGATAAAAAATCAGATTTGATAAGATTTCGGATCGGATTCAAATTCAGATTCTATATACGTCTCAGTATTTTGACCATAACTATCCGCTCAAATATCAGATTGAAGTGATTCAAGCGGCACTAGAAAGATTACGCAAAATAATACAATTCAATGTGAAATAGGATTTTTCTAATTCGGAAAGTTACTATGCCAAAATCGCCCCGCAATTAAAAGACACAAATCTGGATGAATCCTATTCCGATTTCAGACTTCTATTTTGACTGGGAGACAGACCATCGAATTATTTAGGTTTAATTGGGCTTCTAGGACTTCCCTAAACCTATAAATAGACATTTTTGCATTCAAGAAGATATATAGAATTTCAAAGAGCAAAATTCTATAGTTTTTATCTTTTTAGTTTAGGTTTTCTTTAAATTTAGGTTTTATTTTTATGTTTAGCTAAATTCTCAACTAAGGTTGGGGATGAATCCTCAACGATAAAGAACATCAATACTTTCATGTAAGTCTTTATTTATCTGATTTTATTGAGTTTAATATTTCAATTGTTTTAGTTCTTTTCAATGTGTGGAGTGATTCTTGAATATCTTTTATGATTCAATGATACATTTGATGATTTAAGATAATTTCACATAATTGATTGCTTGATTTTATTTGCCTAAATAATTGGATATCCCATGTGATTTGTTCTACGGATACATTTGGTGTTTCAATTAAGATTTGATATCTTTTGTGATTTGCGGATACATATGATGATTTAATTGATATTGGATTCCTTTTGTGATTTGTCCAATGAATAGATACATGGGATGATTTTGATTAATTCGTTGAAGCATAGTAAAACATTTATAAGATTTAAATTATGAGAACTTCGGATAAATATTGATGAACATGGAGTATGTTGTTATGATTCAATGAGTGTGAATTCCCAAACCTTAAACTTTTATCTCTTAGTTCATTTTAATTAGTTTATGTTTGTCTTTTAATTTCAAAACCAAATTCAAAATCAAAAACCTTTTGGAACTAGATTAGGATTTAATTAGTTTAGATATAAATTGCTCTTTCAAAAACACAATTCCCTATGTGTTCGACATCGCACTTGCAATCCATTAAACTACAATCGATTCATGCATTTGCGAGTTAAATAAATTTGCACAACAACACGCAAGCGCCGCCTTTTATAAAAGGGGGCACTTGCCCACCTGAGCGCTCCCTTTTTAGAATGAGGGCGCTTGCCTAGAAAGTGCCCTCATTCTAAAAATAGAGAGTTTGCCTAGGAAGCGCCCTCATTCTAAAAAGGGGTGCTTGCCTAGGAAGCGCCCCATGTTTTAAAATGGGGCATTTTTCATCATTAAGCACCCTTTTTTTTTTAAAGTGGGCGCTATGTTCTAAACGTCCCCTTTTCGAGGCGCTTTTTAGTAAAATATCGTCTCAAACTAAAATTCTAGTCGTCATAAAAATCGATGTGTCCCAAGTGCCCCTAATAAGCGTTGCGAAATCAATAGAGACTTTTTTTGGCCAAAAATGCCCCAAATAACCATGCCACTAAACCTTGTTTTTTTTTGTCGTGGGAAGCTTTGCTCGATTTGAGGGTTTAAACAATAAAACCCTAAGTCAGCCAAAACTTACCGTTTTGGCTAGTGCCAAAATGGTAAGTTTTGATCCTACGCATCAACAATGGACACGTAGGATCAAAAAATAGACTGATGTGACTTTTATTAAAACGGTGTGTTTTAACCAAACTAACGGCAATTAAAAAATTTTGACAGTAGACATTTTCTTTGCATTTCGATTGACATAGGGAGTAAACTTTCTTTTAAAAAAAAAAAAAAAAAACATAGGAAAAATTTAATTTTAGCGCGTTGACCCAATGACTTATAATATATTTACTCAAAAAAAAGAAAATTGAGTTTTGAGAGCTACTTCAATATCGTAGATTAAATCAATTGACAGTCAAATGTACATCATCCTCATCAAAACTAAGAAGCTTAATGATCAAAGAGGGATCAATCCTGCAATTCGAAATATTCATCTTGTACCCTACAAATTAATGGACACTGGTGCTTGCTAAGATGCTTCACAAAATGGAAAAGGAACATCTTCAGGTTCTCTGCAAGGCTTCACCCACCTTCCATATTTGTTAAGCACAAGTCCCTTGTGAGGCAACTGGTACCAAAACTGAGGGATCCTCAACTCCTTGATCAGCATACCTGTTGTCTTGTTCACCAATGCAACATCTCTCCTAGCATTCCACCTAAACTTGCACTGTTTACAAAGAAATCCATCTAAAAGATGGAGATATATCTCCAAATTGTGGCTCCCTACCAAATCAGACTCATGCTTCAGATATGGTGACATGAACATGTCAAGCTTAAGCTGTGTTCCTACATGCCTGTAAACCCAATTTACTCTAGTATCCACATGGAGCTTATGAAGAATTTTGCTAATTATGAACCCTGGCAATTTTGGGACTATATCTTGCTTAACAACAATGCGTAATATTTTCACCCCAATTTCACCAAGTTTGTCCTCGAACGCCATGTTCCCAACCCTTGGTGCACCAAAAGAGATGACACAAATGGGAAGGCCAGGGATTGAAGTTGCAGCCTCATAGGCATTGAGGAGAGCCAAAGCTCCACCAAGGCTATGCCCAGCTATGGTGAAGCTTATTTCTTGCGCACCCTTTTCTTTATACAACCTCACTAGCCTCTTCACTTCCTCCATTACTTGCTCAGAAGCACTCAACTTGTTATACCTTGTGAGCTTGCTCTTAGATCTATAAATGCTAAGAAACCCTTTTGCGACCTTTATGTTTCCTTTCTGATCATCATCATCAATATGCTCTAGCTTTGTTTTAAGATCATTGAACCACTCGGTCGGAGCAACGGTGCCGCGCCATGCCATGACAATGTCTCTTCTTCCGATCCTTTCTGATTCTTCGTCGTTGCTAACTGAAACATATCCCATCCAGTTTGAATCTTTGCTCCACATTTCATTCAGAAATGACTTCTCAATCCAACGAGGGACATCTACATGCGACATGGCGTATATGTACTTGGTCACCTCATAACCATATTTTGTTAGGCCTAATTCTTCAAAAAGCTTGTGCCGGTTGTACCGACAACTTCCGCAGTACTCCGACAAAGGGTTGAAGTCAAATGCGTCGTAAGTTGCCTGCGCAAATTCTCCATATTTTACAAGTTCGCGTCGAAGCCAAGGCTGGAGCGGGTCAAGAAGATTCTCCTTCTTCTTCTCCCAGTTGCACAAGCCATGGATGTCATGCCATTTTGTTGATATGTTTTCCTTCGGAGAGTTCGTCGGAGTCATATGATTGCCCCGGTCGACGAAATCCGAAGCTGAGTATGGCAATCGGAGGAGCTGTGCTAGCGATTTGGTGCAATGAGAGGCACTTTTCTTTGCCTTTGTACGTAGATTTGGCTTAATAACCGCTCCTTCGTGAACCCTAATAGGAGAGGGTTTAATTTTCATGCTTGATGCAGAAGTAAGATGAAAGTGCTGCTGCTGCTGCTGCTTCTTCTTCATGGTGGATGATATTGCCTTTCTGATGGCCTTCCAAGTGACACTGGACTTCAACTTCAGCACCCATTTGGTCTTCCTTGCTCCTGTTTTCTCCATTAGAGTAATCCCAAGAATTGAAAAGGGAAATTATGTGTTGGGTGTAAATGGGAGAGATTTATAAACCTTATGATGAGAATCTGTCGTAGGATTATAAAAGAAAGAGCAAGTTTGAAATGGGCTATGAGTTTTAATTTTCAAGCGCACGCCTGATCCTATTCGAGGAGGAATAAGACATATATGGCTGCTGCTGCTTCTGCTGCAACATCCTGGTTGAATGTTTCAATTCAAAGACAAGAATTGTCGCACACAAGTATAGGTGTTGGACTCGGTACTGTGATGCGCGCGTAGTGGGTATTGTTTGTTTCAGTCAAAGATAAGAAGAAAATAGGCCTATTTCTGTTGCTAGTATTCATTGGTGCATTAATCTCAATATTTTTGTATGTAATTAATTTTTGTATTGCTTAGTTATGTTATTTACTTGTTCCTTTTATTATTTTTACAAGTTATTTACTTGTTCTTGTTCCTTAGTTTAACGTGTGGTTATTTGATTTGAAGGAGTGACTAGCTAGATGATCAACTCAATAAATGGGCCAGCTTCGTGAGCCACACACTAACGTAATGGGTAAGTAAAATGGTGGGTCAATTGGAGTGAGTTATTTGGGTCAGCAGTTATCTTAGGGAAAAATATACTTTAGTCTTTTGAATTATTACTCATTTTATAATTATATCGCCAAACTTTAAAAAGTGACATCGAAGTTACACATTCTACAATTGTATGTCAAATTAGACACTTTTGCATTTTTTTTTTTTTTTTTTCAAAATACCCTTAAAGTTAATAATAAGAAGTTCGAGATGTGAAATTAAAAGTTTTTAAACTATGAGGAATTTTCTCAAAATGTGTGGAAGTTCATGGGGTCTTTCTAAAGTTAACTCTAGTCTTTTTGTTTGTTTAATTTTTTAATAATTTTCATTTTTTTTAAAAAATGAATTTAAGAGTATATTGGGGAGAAAATTGCAAATGTCTCTAATTTGACACGATGTAGCAGCATGAAAAGTCTTATGTCACTTTTTAAAGTTTAGAAGTGTATGTGCAAATTAAATAGGTGATAATTTAGAAGGCTTAAGCATATTTTCCTCTATCTTTTAAGTGTAATAAGCTAGTGGGTTGTAAATTATTAATTTGGGAAAATTTCAGTATTTAATCCACCATTACCGTTGAATAAATTATCTAGAAAATTACCAAGTAAATTGTGTACAGAGGTTTCGGCCTCTTTAACATCTTTGAAGTTCCAAATTGTTATTTTTATTTACAAATTTCATTCTTCAAGTATTTAGGCTCTCTCTATTTTTTTTTTTCTTTTTCTCTTTCTTTTTTTTTTTTTTTTTGAATAATTCAAGTATTTAGGCTCATTACACAAACAAAGAAAATCGGATGCCTTTTCGTGTGGGTGAGTGGATTTTTTGGAGAGGAATATGCTTTGGAGGAGTAATTACACCAAAATTGAAGATTTGAAGAAATTTTGGAAGTCCTATAGATTTTGGGTAGGTGACCATAAAAAATTTGACACTTGCCTTGAATTAAGTGCACACATTTTAAACAAGGAGTGGACGCTAATAGTCTTATATAAAAAATAAAAAATAAAATAAAAAACAAATCGAAACTAGAAGATCAATAGTGTCCACTCTAAGTGGACACTTGGAAAGTGGACGCTGCTAATAGGTTAATAGTGATCGAAACTAGAAGATCAATAGTGTCCACTCTAAGTGGACACTTGGAAAGTGGACGCTGCTAATAGGTTAATAGTGTCCACTGTGAGTGGACTCTAATAGTCTTGTGTAAAAATAAAAAATAAAAAATCGAAAATATGCGTTAAGATGTTTTCACTTGATTATATGCGTCACTTTTCAATGATCGGTTCACAAATTCCTTTGGTACATCTATATATGTATACCTTTGTTTCTATAGGATGATTTTTCTTTTAGGTTTGTTTCAGAAAATGGGTTTCTTCAAATGGAGATAGTTTGTTATATAATTCAGTTTTATTTCAGTTTCTATTATACAAGGAAATTTTGTGAACGTGTGTTTTGTCCGTAGGTTTGAGGCTTGAAGTTTGCTGATCCATACATATTTCAAGCTGGATACATATTGATCTACCCAATATTCCACTAATGGATATAAGTAGTTTTTTGATAAATTACTAATATTACGTGAATGCTTTTACATACACATAATGGGATAGATTGTTAAGTTTTGAGGGAATCTAGACCCTTTAGATTCGTTGAAGGGAACCTAAAACATTTTCAAACATAAAGTTTGGATAAATTTTTTGGTTTTTTTTTTTATTCATAACATAATAGCCTTTAAATAGATAAACTATTACAATATTTTCTAGGGCTGAGTCATCAGCTCTTATTGGAATATAAACTAGGGTTGAGTGATCAAGACTCTTACATAGAAATAAATAAAGACAATATCAAATAAAAATAAACACAATATAATATTCTACTATATCATATATTTTAATATATCATAATATTAATAATTGTTCCACATAAACTTAATTCTCGTAACATCTAACCAGATCGAAGAGCTAAAAATTCTACCTCATTCATCAAAGAAGACACAGAAATCTGATAGCATCAAGCTGTCAAGGTTGAGGTTCGCAGATCAAATATGAGACTCAAATCATATTTGATAATGTTAGTAAAATTGGAGTTAAGTATTTAGTATTACGTTCAAGCTATATTCCACTTTGTGACATTGGAATACCGACCCCGACATGTTGAAAGGTAAATATTATAGTCTCTCGTCCAATACTGGTTGTAAGCATGCATTATGTTATGAAGGGAAATTCTCGCCCAATGCCATCACTGGAGGAGCCTAAATTCAACTCCAAATCTACGCTAGCTACAGTAACGACGTGACCAAAATGGCTACTATATATTGTTATTACATCAAAACTTGAATGCCTTGAAAGATTTGAATATGGGGCACACTACAAAAAACATATCGTTTAATAACGTCTTAACTATTCATTACTTTTTGGCACGTTACAAATTAGTAACGTGTCAATCTGTAACACGTTACAAATTTGTAACGTGTCAGTTTGACACGTTACCAATTTGTAACGTGTCATTTTAACACGTTACAAACTAGTAACGTGTGAAACTGACACATTACTAATTTCTTGTCCAATTAATTAATTCCATTAATATTATTATTTAGTTACATATTGGTTATTATATATATATATACTTAAGATTAGAAAAATGCTAGCAACTTTGTATGTAGTCTAGAATATTATTTCTAAAAATCACAATGTTATTTTTTAATAACATTGAATAGTTTAATTATCATTACAATATGATATATATATAATATCATTACAATGGAAAGCTTTATATATATAGTGCAGTAATATGAATAATTTAATTTGTACTTGAGCAACAATTGGATCTCTTCGTAGCTACTTTAGTATATGTTATTATAAAATATAACAAAATTATTATGAAAACTAAATAAAT
>NC_081542.1:27403300-27411009 GCF_901000735.1 Corylus avellana
AATATGTCCTAACATAATTTAGGTTTTGTTTTATAACTAAAAATTATAGTTTAATTATACGGCACATAGTACAGATTCAAGTACATCTTGTGTTTGCATTCTATCTACAAAAGTATGAACACTTTCCTCCCTAGTAGGTGAAGGTATGTCTTCAGGATCTCTCTTTGGTTTCACCCATCTTCCATGAGCATTACAAACTAATCCCTTGTTGGCCAATTGATACCAACAACGTGGGATCCTAAGCTCATCAACCAACATGTCACATGCCTTGTTCACTAAGGCAACATCCCTCCTCGCATCAGACCTAAATGTTGTGCTAGTACTATGAAACCCATCGACAAGATGAAGGTATGTCTCGAGGCTATGGAACCCTGCCAAATCCAATCCTCGTTTGAGGTAAGGCGATGAACGAACATCGAGCTTCAATTCAGCTCCAACATGGGTGTATACCCATTCTAATGTCCCCGTGATATCATCAAATTTTTTTTGTAAACCCTCGTTGAATACAAGTCCCGGCATTCGAGGGACCATGTCTTGCTTAACCACCACCCTCAATGTCTTAACTCCCAGCTGTTGAAGCTCATCGCGAAAAGCCACGTTGCCGACCCTCGGCGCACCGAAGGAAATCACACTGACGGGAAGGTTGGGCATGGTTGATGCGGCTTCGTGAGCATTGAGGAGAGCCAGTGCGCCACCCAAGCTATGACCGGTGATTGTAAGGCTAACTTGTTCACCTTTTTTCCTGTACAATTCAACAAGCCTTGTCACTTCTTTCATCACTTGCTCTGAGGCGCTTGTTTTGTTGTACCTAGTAGATTCATTCTTACTAGTGTAAAGACTATGAAACCCATGTTCAACTTTGGCATCCCTCTTCCCAAATGTCTCTAACTTCCTTTGCATATCCTCGTACCACTCCGAGGGCGCCACGGTTCCACGCCACGCCACCACAATGTCTCTCCTTCCGATCCTACGTGACTCCTCATCATCGCTGACCGCCACATAGCCCATCCAGTTCGAATCTTTGCTCCACTTGTTGACCAAATGTGACCTCTCCAGCCACTGAGGCATATCTATGTGGGACATGGCATAAATATAGTTGGTGACTTTGTAGCCATTTCTAGTGAGGCCTAGTTTCTCAAACAAGTTTTTACGGTTGTAGCAGCAGCTCCCGCAATATTCGGAGAAAGAATCAAAATCAAAAGCGTCGTATGTCGCTTGTGCGAATTCTCCATATTTGACAACCTCTCGTCGGAGCCAAGGAGAAAGAGGATCCAAAAGATTGTCCCAATCTGAAGAACGGTGGATCTCACGCCACTTGTGCGCTATCACCTCCTTGGGAGAAGTTGTGGGAGTGGAGTGTTTCTCTTCACTAAAAGAGTCCCAAATGGATTGGTGAAGCTCCGTCCGAGGAGGGGTTTCAAGATGGAGGTGGAGGAGATGTGAGAGCGATTCGGCGAGGCGTGATGCCGGATTTGATGGTTTTGTTTTTGGGGGATCCAGAAGAGCTTGTTGATGGGCATGGACTACAGAAATCCTGGTCATGGTGGAATATTGTGTGGTGGGAAGATGATTGTAGATCATTGTGGATAGAGCCATGATTATCGATCACCTGGGAATTAATCCTTGGAATTTGAAGGTGAAGATTAATGTTGAGGGGATGTGGGGGAGATGAAGGGAATAGGATCCTCTCCATTTCAAAATCCCTCCATTTCTTCCATTTAGTGCATTTTGAAGGGTATTGCATTTAATGCACTGCCATTATTAAAATTTTTGGACAACACTACCCTTCAAAATGCACTAAATGGAAGAAATGGAGGGATTTTGAAATGGAGAGGATCCTTTTCCGAGATTGAAGAGGGTATATATAATAGGAAGAGAGGAAGAGTATTCACGCGGAATCGTAGTGGACTGGAGGAAATGTTAAAAGACCTGACTTGTATATGAAAAGGTCATATTAATTAAGTATATGATTCACACGTTTGATGGGATTGGGTCAGTGGTACTATTTGAATTATCTAAAATTACTTAATAATTTGTGACCAAGTCCAACAATATATATATATATATATATATATATATATATAGAAAGAAAAATAACATTTTTTTTTTACATTGGAATCATGCCTCAATTTGATGCCCCATATTCATATTTATATCTTTGAAGGCATTACTCTTATTAGAAGCTTCAATTTCAAATATTTTAGGGGAAACTTCACTGAACACTCTTGAACTTCCACCCGATTTGATAAATCCCCTAAAATTTCAAAATTTCAATTTAATCCCTTAAACTTTCAATTGCTCTCAATTTGGATTCCTCCACCCGATTTGATAAATCCCCTAAAATTTCAAAATTTCAATTTAATCCCTTAAACTTTCAATTGCTCTCAATTTGGATTCCTCCGTCAGATTTTAAACATTACATAACGTTTATACCCCGGACTTTTGTAAAACATTCCAACTTCCAAAACGTTTTTTTATTTAAAAAAAAAAAAACAAAAACCGTGGATATTTTGGTCTTTTTTTTTTTTTTTTGTATTTTTAACTGCTAAAATTAATGTAGGGGTCCAAATTGAGAGCAATTTAAAATTCAGGAGACTAAATTGAGAGATTTTGAAGTTTAGGGAGGTATTACAAAACGGGTAGAAGTTTGGGAAATTTCAATGAAGTTTCCCCAATATTTTAATTACAAAAATAGATGTTACAGTTAAGTACCATTTTTGTTATATAATACTTCCAGCTACTATCGGAAGAGGGAGTATAATAGAGGACGAAGGGTACAAGAAGCTTGTATATAATACTGCCAACTACGTACTACCGGAAGAGGGAGTATAATAGAGGACGAAGGATACAAGAAGCTTGTATGCCAAAGTATTATGTGCATCATCATCAATTTTTGTGGTCAATTTGGTTTCAATAGGGTGCTTGCGAGCCTCTATCGACTTTACTCGAGAGAGTCAGGTATGTATCATTTATTAATCAAGTATGTTTTTACAGTAACGAGCTGTAACTCAGGTCCAAGTAATCCGAGCGAGTTGTGGAACAAACTAGTTTTTTACTGCCATAATTTTTGATATTATCTAATTGAAGAGCCTTGTGCTTAAGTTATTTTTCTAATATTAGAATTGCTCGATTTCTTTCCAAACAAAAAAGTAGTCATCAATTTATAAATTGAAACCAAATCTGAGAATTCATTAATTCTCTCTTTATCCCAAATATTTCAAATGGATTCATCAATTAATTTTTTAAAGAGTTGAATCGCCTTTATTAAACTTATTATCTGCAGAGATTGAATGAGTCTCATTTCTTGGATAAGCAGAGGGCCCATTCTAGTTAGCCCAAATATAGTATTAATGCTTTACTATTTAAGGTTCTTCTATTATTTGAACTATTCAATATTTCAACTTTTATGTCGTTTACAAACATATGCATAAAACAGAAAATAAAAATGTTTTTAATTAATGAAAGACTTTCTTGACAAATGTTAAATAAAAAATATTCAATCTTGAAAATACTTGTCAAGGAACAGACATTACTGAAAAGTACTTGCTCTAATTTTCAAGATATATAGGCCAGCTCATGGAGCATTCTAACGAACATTATAGCATCGAGTAATATTAGAAGTTCTTATGTGTTCTTTTTGAGTCAGTTTACGAACGCATGATGTGACTTTTAAAATTACAATTTAATCAAAATTCAATAATTATCAATCACAAACTCCAGTGATATCATTTTTAGAGTGACTTCTAATATTACTCAGATATAGCTGATTAATACAAAACCCTAGCTAATTAACAATAATGGTGAACTTAAAAGCGATTGAAAAATAGAATATTCACATTTCAACCTTTAATAATTCCAAAATACAATCACAAAATTCGCAATTGACATTGTGATTTTAAACAAATTCACATATAAAAATTAAATTACAATTTTAGAAGTAAAACTGTAATTTTATCAAACATTTAACTATATTTAAAAAATTATTATTTTTAAATCGTAAACACAAACAACCAGAGAATAAGGGAAGATTGAACCCCATTTGACCCGTGGAAAGAATATAAAACTTGGCTTTATAACATACTACATCCAACCAGTACCGGACGATAGAGTATAATATTAGGTCAAGTTTTTTGACATTCAACACGTACACCTTGGCAATATTCCAACTTCCACTAGTGAATAAAACACCCAGTCAATTACTTTCTTGCATGTAATTAAAGATATGGATTTAGGACCGGAGGAAACTGCAAACCTTTTTAACTTTCAACACGTCAGGGTTGGCATATTCCAACGTCACATGTGTACGTATGGGCTTTGAAAAGAGTAATTGAATCCCACAATTTTCTAAGGAGAAAAATAAGTTAAGGGACAGGGTTATATTACAAAGATTACGAGCGCAAAATTTTCCAAAGTTTCACAAGTAGTACTTGTGAAAGTCTCTTACATATATAAAACTAAACTCAAAGTGGAATGATACCGGTTTAGTGATAGGCGCCTTGTGAACTACTGATGTACCATAATGAGAATGAGTCAGACTATAATTCAATTGATCTTGAGAGATAAAGTTCTTTCTAAGTATGTTTGATAAAGACTTTTACATGTTACAGTCTTTTACATACAAGACTCAATTCAAAGTGGAATATAAATCAAGAGTAATGCTAAATACTTAACTATAATCCCACAAACATTATCAAATATATATGATTCGAGTCATATATTTGATCCGCGAACTTCAACATCGACAGATTGATGCTATCAGATTTCTTGGTTTTCTTTGATGAATGAGATAGAATTTTTAGCTCTTCTGGTTAGAAAATCGTGGCATGCCATTGACTGAATCAGAATGCATAGCTTTATAGGGATGGATGAAAAATATTTCATTAGAATTTTGAAAATGGATTTATGGGCAAGTTTGTGTTGGATGCATTCAATCGTGGCTTGTTTTTTCAATTTAAATATGTACATACAATAAAGTAATTGAGTCGTGAATGCATGATACTCATGTAGGTGTTGAAATGTCAAAAAGTTTGCAGCATTTTAAATCGTACTTCTACCGAATATTATATTATTTCGTCTGTTAATGCTTGATAGCCGTTTGGTCAAAAGCCAGGATTTATATTCTTTGGTTTATGGTCCATTTAGAAGTGCGTTTTTTTTAAAAATAATTTGTGTTTTTAAGCCAAATTGTAATTTTAGAGTGTTTAAGATTGCAATTTTAAAAATACAAATTTTAAAACAGTGAAAAAATCTGCGATTTCTATAAGTTGACTAGATGGTGCTTATTTGAAAAGGTGCAAATTTAAACAAAAATCATAATTTCGCTTAAAACAATATTTGGCGCAATATTTACCTATTTGGCCATGAAACCGCAATTATATGCTAATGTTATCCAAACACTCAATTGATAAAAAAAAGTACTTCTTAACATGTTTTACCAAACGCCTATGCGATTTTAAAAAGTAGCGATTTCAAAAACACAATTTTTAAAATCACACTCCAAAATGGGCACTTAGTCAAATGGGTCCAAACTCATGAGTCCTAATTTGATCATGGTATGAAATAAACAATTACAATGTCAACATGTAAAATTAGGTGAATCATAGAGGTTTCGTTTGTTTTGACGTAAAATGTTTTTCGTCAAGAAATGTTTTGGGAAAAAAAAAATTTTAAAAACATTTTTTTAGTATTTGGGGTGTACGGAAAATCACACACACATATATATTATATTAAATATATAATTACGAAAATGTCCCAACCCTAGGTCCTAGCGATGTCCTAATGGAGTCCCAATCAGGTCTTGGCAGAGTCTCAACAGATTCTGACCGGGTCCCAGTGGCGTCCCAACCGGGTCTCGGCACAGTCCTGTCGAGGTCTTGGTGATGTCCTAGCTGGGTCTGCCGATTTGAGAATTCAATGCCCAAAATCAGAAAATTTGTTTACGGTTTTAAAAAATGAAAACAATTTTTTTGGAAAATTAAATAGGCTTTTTCGGTCAAATCCAAAATATTTTTCGTTAACTATTATTTTTCGTCACACCAAACATCTGAAAATATGAAAAATATTTTTCAGAAATTATTTTATGCCAAAACAAAAAGAGCCATAGAATTTGAGTTTGACTTTTGTTATAGAGTAAATCTAAAAACTTAATTCTTATTCAACTTTTATATAATTGGGTTGATGTAGAGCGTCTATACATCATTGGATTTATGTGTCTTTTTTTAATAACAGTTGATCAAATAATTTATGAGAACTCCACATATGCGCAGTTATACAAAAATTATATAAGAGTTGAGTTTATAGAATTACTCTGCTATGTTTGGCAAATTACCTTCTCCATATTTTCACTTCTCCCAAAAAAAAAAAAAAAAATGAACTCCATTTCAAAATGATTATCAAAACAAGTTTTATTTTTATTAAAAAAAATCATTAAAAAAATTAAATCTTATTTCACTTTTACTTTATTAAAATCATATAATTAATTAATATCCACATATTTAATGATATGCCCAAATTGGATGCGTTTGACCTTGCATTGGGGAAATAAAGCTTGACTTACTTTATGCGTGGGAGTATTTTAGAAGCTTATGCGTTTTTATGGTTTATGTGGTGTGTTTTAGGGACTGCGTTTTATATTGCATGAAATTGCGTTTTGGTTGTAACTGGCAAAGACGTCCTTTTCTAATTAGTTTTCACCATGCTGGCGTTGGTTTTACTCTATGAACCACCAACCTAAATGGTACATATATATCATTTAATAATAGAGGCTTATTAATGTTTATTAACAGCTCGTTTAATAATCAAATTTAGTTCGAGCTAAGCTTAATTGAGCCGATCGATCTCGAGTATGTTCATGAGTAACTCTGTTCATTTACGGCTTTGAGTGTCTCATCACAAGAGAAGAGTAATCACAACTATTAGTTAATAAAATTTATTTGTTAATTCATTATAATCTCTGACACTAAAATAAATAATGACAAAACTCCATTATTATTGAATTATTACAAAATAACATCTAACTCTTAAATATTAAATAAAATATAAAATTAAATACTAATAATCTAAATAAAACTAAAACACTCAATTATTTAATTTTCATTGTGCATCAATAATATATATAACTTGAGACTTGACTTATCTGATAAATGAGACACATAATGAGTTCCCACGTAATATATTCCTGACTTGAATCACCAATAGATGAAATTGAATAAAGGCTATTCAACTTAATTAATAAATTAATTAATGAAGACATTTGGAATATTGGAAACAAATAGAGAATTGAAGAAATTTTAGTCTCATATCTGATCGGCCGTACTGTGAACTTCCACATTGAAGACTTGATCCTTTCACCTACAAAAAAAAAAAAAAAAACGAAAAGACGACTTAATCCCATCAGTTTTCTGGGTTTTTTTGATGAATAAAATAGTATTTTTAGAATGGATTTATGGGTCATCTTTGATAGAGGAATTATGATTTTTTTTAGTTCCTTCAACGTACACTCAGGGACAGAGCTAGAAAGTTTTATGGGAGGAGACTAAAGCAAATTTTTTTTTTTTTTTTTTTTTTTTGCAGCATGTAATGAACTAGTACTTTTTCTATTTTTTTTCTTCTTTTTCTAATCACTGGTAGTACTTAAATACAATGAAAAATTGAGCTTAGAATTGTGTCATACTCTCCAATTAAATATTTAAATTCTAACAAACAATATT
>NC_081542.1:27411109-27419978 GCF_901000735.1 Corylus avellana
AAATCTTGGATCTTTTCTCTGTGAAAATAACAACAACAAAAAACACATAAATTTACATACATACATAAAGAAAATAACAACAACAAAGAACACATAAATTTCCAAGTAGCAACAGGAATTTTCAAGTTTCCAAGCCAACAGCCAATCTATGAAAAAAAAAAAAAAAAAAAAAATCAACTTCAGATTCTTAACCAAATTTCCAAGCCAAATAATAGACAAATTAACCAAAAGAAAACCCTAGGATTAACCTAAGAAGTAAGAACCAACCGGTAGAGGAGAGTTGGGGTGACCGGGACCTATCAATTTATTTTGGGAGGGGGGACCAATATAATTTTTTTTTTTTTTACTCCTTAAAATATCATTTTTGAGGAAGTGGGGGGGACCATGGCCCCAGCCAGTCCCCCTCCCTTCGTCTCTGTGTGTAAGCAACGTCATTGCAGATGTGTATTAATTATATAGACTTTTTGAAAGCTAGTTATAATAATTTGAATAATCGGTAATATTTTTTTTGAGGAAGTGGGGGGGACCGTGGCCCCAGCTGGTCCCCCCCTCCCTCCGTCTCTGCGTACACTTGAACTTCAATCCATATCTTTACATACAATAAATTAAGTAAGGAAAAAATATAAAAAAGCTCCTCAAACTACCAGTCATTTGCAATATGGCTCCATAATGTTCAAAAAGTATTAAAGTAGCCCCCAAACTACCAAAATGTATCAAAAATGCCACTTATTTTTTTATATTCCTATAAAACCCTTATTCTTTTAACAAATAAAATAATAAAATAATTTTTAAAAAATACAAAAAAAAAAACCAATGGGCGAATAAATACAAAAAAAAAAAAAAATGTTTTTTTGGAATAAATAAATAATTTAAGCCAACTACAATAATTAATTTAGGCCAACTACAGTGACTATTCATATCGTATTAAAGTAAAATCAGACATACGATTCTTGAGATATTCCAAAAAAAAAAAAAAAACAATTTAATCTCTAGAGTCAAATTCTGTGAAAAAATTGTTTTTATTCTCCCATTGATTTTACTTTAATACAGCATGAAGTAATTTGTAATTTAGACCAATTACAGTGACTAATTATTTATTTATTCCAAAAAACTTTTTTTTTTTTTTTTATTCGCCCATTGGTTTTTTTTGTATTTTTAAAAAACCGTTTAGTTTTTTTTTACAATTATTTTATTATTTTATTTGTTAAAAGAATAGGGGTATTATATGAATATAAAAAGATAAGTACCCTTTTTGATACATTTTAGTAGTTTAGAGAACTACTTTAGTACTTTTTTAACATTAAGGAGTTTATATTGCACACAACTGGTAGTTTAAGAAGCTTTTTTATATTTTTTCCATGAAGTAATTTACTGAAGGTTTCATTCACATGTGGCTGTTGGAATCCCAAAGGTGTACGTGTTGAAATAGTTGCAGCTTCTTGTGTTACTTTTACCCAATATTATGAATCATATAATATGACCTCTTACAACAAGTTAAGGTTTTTAACATTTCCTAGTCCAGCACAACCCCGCGTTAAAGTCTACCAATGCCATGTCCATGTCTCTCTTCCTATACCATTTATTCCAAAAGATTAACCTGATAAAAAGAAGTAAATTTATAGCTTGTTTGGGATTGCGTTTGAAAAATAGAGCTTTTAAGTCAAAAAATGTTTTTTTGGCAAAAACTTCATTTTTAAGCTTTTGGCAAAAGTACTTTTTGGCCATTTTTAGGCTTTTTGGACCCCTTAAAAACGTTTTTAATTTTTTTTACCAAACGAGTACTTTTTATTCAAACAGACTTTTTGTGTGTTAAACGTAATTTTAGGCACTTCAAACGCAATCACAAACAGATCATTAATCACTTAATCATTACTTTAACATTCTGCCTCACGTGTGGGCTTAAACTCCCTTTTAATAGGTGAGGCCTAACATGCTAAATATTTAATTTAAATTGGTGAAAATTTGACGAAGTCAAGGTTCGATCTCAGGACCTTCGGCTCTGATATCATGTTAAATTATCACTTATCTCAAAATAACACACACACATACCACTTAAACCCTAAACCGTTAAATTACCACTTATCCCAAAAAAGCACGCACACATACCACTTAATGCATCTCTCTCACATCCCCCTCAACATTAAATTATTAATCTTCACCTTCAAATTCCAAGCATATATATTGCGAGGTGATCCATAATAATCTTGGCAACCAACCATGGCACTATCCACAATTTTTATTTTTCAATGCCCAATTATGTTTTGCGTTCTATTCTTATTAGAAACGTAAATTTGTCGCATTAAGTCTCAATTTATTGATACATCATGTTTCTTTTACGAACCTAAATATTAAGTAATTTTAATAGGCTTTTGGAGGAAAATTGAACCTCACAACGCAAGCGCTAATTTGTATAATAATTTTCATCAATCCATACTTTATTCCAATATTGTACTTAGACTCCGTTTGTTTCGATGTAAAATACTTTTCTTTGAAAAATTAATATTTTCAACATGAAAAATGATTTCCTGGAAAACATTTTCCGGTGTTTGGTGCATACGACATAATTTTATATATATATATATATATATATATATATATATATATATATATATATATATATATTTTCATTAAATCATATTAAACTCTAAATTACGCAAATGTCCCGACTAAGTCTTAGAAGTGTCCTAACCGAGTCTTGTAGGGACCCCACTACGACTCGCAAGGGACCTGCTCGGACCCAGCCTAGACCCTCTCAGGACCCGCCCAGAACCCGTTAGGGACATTTTTGTAATTTAGAGTTGATGCAGCCTAACTATGGGGAAGCGAATAAAACAATACGAGAAGAAGAATAAATAACTCTTAGATCTTGAGTCTATCAAGAATCTGAGAGTTCTTCTCAAAACAATAGAGTCTATCTAGGGTTTAAGGAAAATATGAAGAAAACTCCTCTGAGTAATTCTTATTGAAAGAAAATTGATCAAATAACATAGACTGTCTTCTCAAGAGGCTATAATTATATATTTATAGCCCCAAAACCCCTAGTACTAATAAAGAATGGAATTAGGGCTCCCACAACCCTAATCCTAGTAAAACAAGTAAACTAAGTCGGTTTTAAACAAATAAGAGCGAAAAAATAACATAGGAAGCTCCGAGTGCGCTCGATCGCAGGTAGAGTGCAATCACAGTTCCAGGGGATATTCCCTTTGCTGCGCGAGTCTGGGATCTTGTCACCGTCTTCTAGGGCGTCTTCACACATTTATCCCTTCGGGTCTTCCTCATATACTCGCAGGCATTGTAGTCTACATCAAGAGTTTAATATGATTTTCTCCATAAACACCAAATACCAAAAAAAAAAATTCCAAGAAAATGTTTTTTGCTGAAAACATTTTCCGACATTGGGGACCCGATTGAGACCCCGCTTGATTTTCTGTACACGTCAAATACCGGAAAATGTTTTCTAAGAAATCATTTCCAAGAAATTGTTTTCTGCCGAAAATATGTTCCGACGTCGGGTCCCGGCGAGGTCCCGATAAAGTCCTGGCAAGGTCCTGGACAGGTCATGGGCAGGTCCGAGCGGGTCTTGGTCAAATCCCAGTGGGATCCTAGGTGAGTCCCGGCGAGGTATCGGGCTGGTCCGGTTAGGTCCTGGTCAAGTCCCGAGTGGGTCTTGATGGGGTCCCAAATAGATCCTGGGCGAGTACCAACGAGGTCTCGGGCAGGTCCAATTGCGTCTTGAGTGGGTTTTGGCAGGGTCTTGGGCAGGTCCGGTCGGATCGCAAGTGAGTTCCAGTCAAGTCCCGGGGGATCCTAGGCAGGTCTTGGCAGGGTCCGTCGAATTTAGAATGAGATGCTCAAACTCGGAAAATGGTTTATGGTTTTCAAATGTGTAAACCAACCGTAAACCATTTTTCGAAAATTGAAGAATTTCGGTCAAAAGGAAAATATTTTTCTTTGACTATTTTTTTATATCTCATCAAACACCCGAAAATACGAAAAACATTTTCCAAAAATCATTTTACGGCGAAACAAACGGAGCATTAATTAGAGGTTACAACACTGATTTAGACTAGTATTAGGACTTATAATCCCGCTTGGACTTGGACTCTTTTCATAACTAGGATTAGGACTTAATATTATAGCCCCACTCGGAGTAGAACTAGGACTTTTACATAAAAATAAAGATTAAAACAATATTGCTCCCAGTAATCTCAGAGAGGTAGGCAAAGATATACTTATAGTCCTAACTTGCTAAGGACTGTAACAATTTCCGCATCGCATCTCCCTCTTTCATTGGTCTTTCAAATGCTGTTCAATAAGTAAATTCAATAGCATAGTCTTCTATAGCATTTTGTGTTTGAAAATTATTTTCTGATTGGAGGACCACGTACGCCACAAAGAATTGAGAAAGGGTAATGGATAGAATTTTACTCAAAGCTTACTTTTAGTTGGTGCTTAGTATGGCGGTTGCATGCTCCTGCACAACTTTCCAAGCCATTATCACGTGTCGTTCCTCTACCAGAGTCGCGCCGACGGCGAACCGTATGGCGTAGACATTCCCAACCACGGCATGAGTCATGAAAACGCGGCCTGACATGTTAATGGACTCCAATAACTTCTGGTTCACCTCATTTGAACTTCCTTCTTCTTCTTCGTCTTCTACGACCTTATAATGACCATTCTCAGCGTTACCAATTTGGTGTGATTGCTTTGGCTTTCGCATAGCTATACCCATTGCTTTTGGCAAAACCCTAAAGCAAACCATAGCAAAATTTCTAGGCACCACAATTTCAAACCTCTTGTCCATTGCTACAAGCTCTTCAAAGACCTTGGCCATTTTAACATGACTTCTCAAGAAGTTCCTCAGGTTAGCCACGCCATAGCTTCTAAGCACAAACCACAGCTTCAAGGCTCGGAATTTCCGGCTTAGGGTTATCTGCCAGTCTTTGTAATCCACCACTTGCCTTGAATCGGTGGCTTTATTCCTCAAGTACTCAGGGTTGGTTGAGAGAGATTTTATCAAGGCGCTCGGATCTTTCACCCAAAGGCAGCAACAATCTAAAGTGGTTAAGAACCATTTATGAGCATTGAGACTGAATGAGTTTGCACTCTCAACGCCATCCATGAAATGCCGGAACTCAGGACAAATGCATGCACTTCCGGCATAAGCACCATCGACGTGGACCCACACGCCATAATCTTTTGCCACATGGCATAACGCGCCTACTGGATCAACGGCAGTTGTTGAAGTAGTCCCCACAGTGGCACATAAAAACAATGGGACTAAACCTGCTTCTATGTCTTTGCACATTTCGGATTGGAGGAAGTCTGGTGACAGCGCAAATGATGTCGACTTTGTGGTCTTGATAGCTCTGACATTGTTTGGGTGGATTCCGGCTATTTTTGCTGCTTTTTGGAGTGCAATGTGCGTTTGGTCGGAGCCATAAACCACCAACTCTCTCATGTTGTCTCTCCCGATTTTGCTTAGCATTTGATCCCTTGCAGCGACGAGTGTGCACAAAATGGCCTCACAAGTGGTCCCTTGTAGCACACCCCCACCATTGCCAGAGAAAAGAAAGGACTTGGGAAGCTTGAGCGTCTCTCCAAGCCAATCCACGACTATTGTCTCAAGCTCAGTGGCGGCTGGAGATGCAATCCAGTTGAATCCGACCACATTAAATCCGGCACTAAGCATTTCGCCTAGAAACCCTGCTGTGCTACCACTGCTTGGAAAGTAAGCGAAGAAGTTGGGGCTTTGCCAATGTGTTAAACCAGGAATTATATGCTCCTGCACGTCTTGCAGAATGGTTTCCATGGGCTCTGGATTATATGGGGTGGACTCCGGCAAACGTTGCCGGAGATATCCTGGTTCCACTTGGCTTAGAACAGGGTATTTCTCAACATTCAGATAATAATCGGCTAAGAAGTCTATCATCACGTGGCCTTGCCGCCTGAACTCCTCAGGGTCTAGTGGATTGTTGTTAAAGACAGAAGAGTGGTCAAAATTGAGGCTAGCCATTTTTGGTACGTACAGAGAGAAGAAATGGTTGAGTTGGTTTCTTTGGTTTTCTCAAGGAAGAGTTGATGAGTGGGAAAGAAACTGAAGCGGATGAAGAGCTTATATAATTCAGTTAATTTACTTCAACTCACCATTCCTTGACGAGCTCATGTTGAGTACAACAAGAATCGTATAAATTAAAGTCGACCGTTTCAAAATTATTTGGTTAATTTAATCTGTCACAAATATTAATTAGGTTGACAGTAGGGAGGGGGGACCATGGCTCCCTACTTCCTAAAAAAAATATTACCGATTATTCAAATTGTTATAGCTAGCTTCCAAAAAGCCTTTATAATTAATACATGTTTGTAATGACGTTGCTTACACATAGAGACGGAGGGAGGGATCGTCCGGCCATGCCCTCCACTTCCCTCAAAAGATATTTTAAGGAGTAAAAAAATAAAATAAAAATTATATTGATCCCCCCCAAACCCCAAAAAAAAAAAAAAAAAAAAATTGATAGGTCCCGGTCCCCCTAACTCTCTTCCACCGGTTGGTTCTTGCTTTATAGGTTAATCCTACGGTTTTATTTTGGTTAATTTTTCTATTATTTGGCTTGGAAATTTGGTTAAGAATTTGAAAAGTTGATTTTTTTTTTTTTTTTCCCCTTCATAGATTAGCTATCGGCTTGGAAACTTGGAAATTCCTGTTGCTACTTGGAAATTTTTGTGTTTTTTGTTGTTGTTATTTTCTTTATGTATGTATGTAAATCTTGGATATTTTCTCTGTGAGGATTTCTAGTTCTTGATTTGGTATGGTCGTATGAGAATTTTTTATGGGTTTTTATAATTAATGCCATTGAGAAATCTCTAGTTTCTCTTTGAATTTTTGTTCCACCCATTGAATTTCAAGTTTGAAATCATAATGATTTATGAAATTTTTGATTAGGTCCGAATTTGGAGGAATTTTAGTAAGAAGCTAAATTCCTAAAATTAACTAGAGGCTTTTGTGTGTAGAGGATTTCTATACATGATTTAAGATTTGGGTTGTTAGATTAACGGGTTTAAAGCTTTAATTTCACTATTGTTTATAGTATGAACATAAACCTTAATTTGTATAGTATGAATTAAAATTAGGGCTTTTGGTATGTGAACACTAGGATTGCTAATTGGATGTGTTAATTACATTTAAAACGTTAATTAACCCTAGACTCTCATGAGTTCAATGGAAATTGATGCCCATTGGGTTTAGGTTCTAATATATCATATTATAATCATATTGATTGTTGTATGTGAATATGAGTATTCTAAATTTGGGGTAAGTTGCTAGATCGATGGAATAGGAAGAGAATAATAATTACAGGGTTAAAGTGTAATGTTTAAGTTAGAGTCTATGTGATGATTATGTTATTCATGTGAGTTTGTTCATTGTTAACTTACACATATTTTTTCTTTATTTTCTAAAGACTCAAAATGATCATGTAAATTTATTTGTAGATGATGAGAAAGTCAAATACAATACTTGACTATGGGAAAAAAAAAAAAAAAAAAAAATGCAGAAGCGAAAACATTTCACTGTGAAACTGCAGTCAGCATAAGAGGTTATCAGAATTACATATACAAAATATATATAATAAGAGCAAACAATAAATAGTTCTAAATATGTATTTTTTTACTATTTAGAGAGAAAGAGAATGTGTATTTATATAAGATTGAATGGAACCTTATAAAGTCGAGTCACCGAGCGAGCGAAACCAGGGTTTTGGACAAAGCAAATTAAGACTGGATTTGTTGTTGGATTTTAGGATGTCCTGTTCTCATCTTATAGCAAGGTACTAGATCTAGTCAACCATTTATGTATATAGTCTACGCCAAGTCTTTCCTTTAATTAATTTATTTATTTATTTTAACCACGGAAGAAAGTTTAATTTATTCCAAAGTCTTATTAAAAAAAAAATATTATTCAAAATTCTACCCGATCGGCTAGCTAAAAATACCTAGGACAAAAGTATAAATTCAACTAGGACGGGCGTAAACCTTGTCTTTTAGCCCCTCAAATGGAGAGCTGTCGATTTACCACTCTAATAAATTCTATTATCTCTTGATTAGAATTTTACTCGTTCTTAGATAATAGTAGTACAAAAGGAAAATAATAGTCACAATTCGAGTTGATTGCCAATTATATTTTATTTTCTATTTTAGATTAGGATTTTATTTTATTTGGTTAAGATTTTATTTTATTTGATTAGAATTTTATTTCGTTTTCTTATTAGGATTATATTTACTTTAATTATTTCATTTCCTTCTTAGGATTAAGTTTACTATTACTATTAGGATTATGTTTACTTTCTATTCAAATTATTATCAATTAAATAATTTTATTTCAAATACTTTGCAGAATTTTATCTTTCTTTTAACTTGTAGTATTGTTTTATCTTTTGATGAGAAGACGCTGACACTAGTATTGCTTTATCTTTTGATGAGAAGACACTAAAGCTTTTTATTGTGGTTACTTAGAGCCTGCTTGGGAGGATTGGCCAAGAAATTTTGGAAAATGATCCTCTCCATTTTAAAATTCCTCAATTTTCTCTATTTAATTTATTTTGAAGGGTATTACATTTAATGCACTACCATCATTAAAACTTTTGGACAATACTACCTTTCAAAATACACTAAATAAAAGAAATTAAGAAATTTTAAAATAGAGAAGATCCGTTTCCAGAAATTTTGGTAGGAGAAAAAGAAAACAGTGCAGTTGGTATAAATTCTGGATCCTATTTCATTTAAATTCTTTTCAAGAATCTAAATGCTCCAACAGAATTCACATGGTGTACAGCCAATTTAGTAATTGGATATAGGACAAGGTTAGCATTAA
>NC_081542.1:27420078-27430142 GCF_901000735.1 Corylus avellana
TGTGTGTGTGTGTGTGTGTGAGAGATGACATTCAGCACTTATTAGACTAGATTGAAGAAAATTTCCTCTAAAATAATTTGAAGGAAATTTCTATTAAAAAAATAAAATAAATAAATAAAGTTATACACATGTACATTTCTAAACATAGTGACACAAAGTTACACAAAGCATTGCATAAATGTAGAAATTAAAAAAAAAAAAAAAAAAAAAAAAAAAGTACTACTATCATAAACAGTTTATTTTATTTTAATCCATAAATTTTAAAACATGTTAAAATATTTGTTCCCTTATGTGTAATTTATAATGAAAAAAAGCATAAAGAAAAAAATAACAAGAGGAATCTAGCTTGAGAAAATATTGAGACCTGCACAAAATAACTCTAAATTCGGGAATAAATGAGATCAAATTTGTTTCTTACTTGACCCACGTATCTTCTCTCCTTAATGCTTTCAACACGTACGTAAATGATTCATACGGACGGAAAGTATTTTAAAATGTGTTGTAAGTTTATTTTGCCTTTATTTTGCATATAATCTTCTAAATTATAATGATCGCCCCAGTATGGTTTCACTTTTCATTTGTTCAAAAGTTTCACTTCGTAACCAAAATCCGTGAGAAATTTTGTGTTTGCAATGTTAATGTGGTTTATATTTCATAAGTTTATTGTGTTAATTAATGTTATTATGATTGGTTGTGTTGGGGTTGGAACCCATCTTCAGTTTTTCAAGTAATTTTTTGTAGGCATATATTGTAAACACCTAAGATTATAGGATCTATGACAATATTTATTTTATATGGCCCCACTATTACATGAGTTGAAGAAAGAAAATGATATAAAAATATTAACTTGATTTTTTGCTTCTTATATTCTGCTCGATCAGGAATTTAGATATTGAGAATCAATTAGATTATGGAGTTGATTCAAGAGGCAGACACAAGAAAATTCATGACCAATCAGGGAGGCTCATTTTGATGTGGCATGAGATGTTTTTAGTGACATTTGTGATCACAATATCAATAGTGGACCCTTTGTTCTTTTACCTTCCTGTGATCAACGAAAATGACAAGTGTCTAGCATTAGACAGGAGATTAAAGATCACTGCTATTTATTTGCGATCGTTCTTCAATTTGATCTATTTTGTGAATATCATTTTGGAATTTTTTCGTCCTTATATAGATGAGAATGCTAGCTATTTGTCTGAAGGAACTGTGATGGATACAAATGCTCGACTAACAGCAAAGAGGTATTTGAGGTCGTACTTCGTAGTTGACATCCTCACTATTCTTCCGATACCACAGGTAAATGAGACTTTTTTGCTTCTAAACTGTTATGATTATTATTTTTTTCATGTTTAACTGCAATGAGGATTCTATCATTTAGCATCTTTCCTTCAAACCTTATAGTCTCCTTCGTTTCATCTCAACATATATATATATATATATTTTTTTTTTCTTTTAAAATAATTGTGTAGTACTTCATTCAAAATCAAGAAGATATATAGAGCTTGTTTCTCTTTAAATACAACATCATAGATACAATAACGAATCACTTCTACCCAAACAATATCTACGACATGCTTAATTGTTGCTTTAACAAGCTATAAGTTACTAGAGTTGAATATTAAACTTCTCATAAATTTTATTGATCACTCTTATGTTCATATAGACTATTACGTACATAGTTGGAATACAAATACACTTAAATAGAAAATATAATTCTAATAGAACGCAAATCTCATATTTTCTACTAAAGATATTGCTTTATCAGCAAGTCTTTTTATTTTCCTGGTAAAAATAATAATAATACATCATTATCTTATTTAATAATAATTCTAATATATAAATATTTATAATATATATTCATCTGGTTATGAACTCGTAACACTCTTTTTCCCTTAAAATGACCTTTGTCTTCAAAGTCGTAGAAATGATTAAAACTTATAGCAGCTTCGAGAAAATATTTGTACCCAAAAATATTTGAATCCAAAAAATTTCTTGAAATCCTCTCCAAACTGATTCGGGCTTTACTCCTAACATACTTTCTTTAACAAGTGTCCCACCAAGGCATCAACAATTCTCTCTTCTATTTATTTATTTAGTTGGGAGATTTGTCGAGATTTTCAAGAAAAGGCAAAACAAAACATGCGAGACATAATTAAGGAGCAAGGCCTTTTGTTTTGTTTTTTTTTTTTGTTTTTTTTTTTGTGTTTTTCCCTCTTTCTAAGCCGCACAAAGAAGATAAATGTCTCCTCTTCATGAACCTCAACATCAGAAATATTAGGAGTGTAGAATTGTTGGCTAAAATTGGGAACCAAAACGAGATACTCGATTTTTCATTTTTGAAAACCAGAACCAAAACCGGAGCCGAATACCCCAATTATACAATAACCGGCCGATTCCGATTAGTACCAAATTATCCGGACCAAATAACCAATTTTTTAAAATAATTATATTTTGCGCTTATTTTAAATATTGGGCCTAAAATTTGATTTTAATTTAACCATTTTGGCCCGTTTTGTAAAAAACTATTTAGCTTTTTTTTTCCCAATAATTTCATTCGCATCTCTCTCCATAACACTGGAAAACTCTGGAAAGGGAAAAAATCAAACATATTCGAAACACCTTATTCTTGAGCAGAAGAAGCAAATAAATTGTTGTATTGTTGTGGACCATTCAAACAGTAGGAAATCTACAGCATATACCAATCAGAATTCAGAACAAAGGAACAATCCAAAAAGCCTGCAATCCGAGGAACCGGTCAAACAAAAATCATTCCTTCGCAAATCAGATCCAACAAAAATCATTCATTTGCATCTCAGATCCAAAAAAAAAAACACACACACACACACACAAAACTCACAAATCCATATCGACACAAAAGCAGAATAGGAAATCTACAGCATAATAGACCAATCACTCAATCAGAACAAATGAAAAATCCAAAAAGCCTGCAATCCGAGGAACACCGACAAACAAAAATCATTCCTTCGCATCTCAGATCCAATAAAAATCATTTCTTCGCATCAGAGATCCAACAACAAAAATCAAAACACACAAAACCCACAAATCCATATCGACAGAAAAGCAGAATAGAAAATCCACAGCATATACTAATCAGATCAAATGAACAATCCAAAAAGCCTGCAATCTGAGGAACACCGACAAACAAAAACCATCCCTTCGCATCTTAGATCCAACAAAAATCATTCCTTTCCGTCGCATCTAATATCCAACAAACAAAAATAAAAAACACACAAAGGCAGAACTCGGAAGTGAAGCGTGAAGACAAGAGCGAGAGAGAGGGAGGCGGAAGTGAAGTTGAAGTGTGAAGATGAGAAGTGTCGTGAGAAACCTCATAACCCTAAACCTAAAGTAAAAATAAAAGCGAAAATATATATATAACCTAAACCTAAAGTAAAAATAAAAGCGAAAATATATATACATACCAGATTACCCAGTTCAACATCAGAAATACTAAGACTACGCCATAAAATAATATAGACCATAAATAATTATTTTAGCTTTAATTTTTTTAAGTAAAGCTAACATAATTACGATCTCGATCATTTTCAATCGGATAGATCCTGCATCATCCCACATAGATTTGAGCCACACAGAGTCTAGATCCTCAAACATGACTCGAATCAAGTCTTTTGCCACCACAAGTTGGTTCTCCAAATTCATCTTCAACTAAGCTAAATAAACCGTGCAATTTATACATAATGGAGGGGAAGAAAAACAAGTGTAAGCCTAAAGACTTAGTGAGTTAAAATGCACAAGGTATTTATACCATTTAATGATGAACTCCGGTTGATAAATTATGCAATATTTTGGCATGACAGTTGTTCATGAATACAGTATAGATATATTACAAGCTATAATATGTGATTCAATGATAGTTCAACTGTATGGTTTATCCAAGATATTACATATTCTCAGCAGGTTGGCGCTGTCCCAATGAACCTCTAATACAATGTTGTGTCCATACCATTGTACGCTATCATCCATAACACTAGTAGCCCGATTGAGTCTGACCATGGGTGGCTTACGCTACTAATGATGTACGTCTTATAGTGACCCGCCAATTAAGGCTGCGGGTCACGAAATACCCATTGAATCTAAGGCTCATATATCATATCGACACACACATTTGACCATAGAGTTAACATATATAGTAAGTCCATAACTGTTATCCTGTATGTATCAATGTATAATGTCATACGATGCAATTAATCTTATCCATCTTTTACATGCATGCTCTTACAAACTCGTCATGTTCTTTATCTTGTTAAGTAATACATTTTCACAATAATGTAGAGTTCATAGCATAGAAAAAAATGTGTTTAATGAGAATTATAAAAATGCATGTTTGGTACACAAAATAATTATGCAATGCGGGAAAAACAACGGCTAGTGTCATGTGAGTTTGTACTCACCCGGATCGTATAGCTCTTCCAAAAGTCCCTTTGATGGTTTCAATCTCTCTAAATTTGTGAAAAGCCTAGCATTATTCGTAACTTAGGCTAGAATGAGTCCTAGACCTAAAAATACACCAAAACAAGGTCTATATCTGAACGCTCTGCCAAACTAGTGAACGCTCGGGCTCGGGGTTGAACGCTCGGTCAATAAGGGTCGAACGTTCTCACAAAAGGTCTATCCTGAATCCAACGACCTTCCATCTATAGAGCATAACCAACCTAAAATATCATCACCAAGCAGAATAAAATACTTCTAATGGAAAAGAAATGCTAAAAACATGATTAAAACCTAGAGTTCTTGATTTCTAACAACTAGGCTACTGTAAAACATAAAACTAGCATAACAACATAAGAAAAACAGCTAGAGAGATGGTTATCTCCACACGACAAGAATCCTCAAGAAGTTCCTCCTCCTTCAAGAACACCCAAAAATCTCTCAAAATCTTACAACAACACTCAAGCAGGGGTTCATGCCCATACGTCCGGCCAGAAGGTTCAGGTGGAGCCTCATTTGTTCCAAACATCCACCTATCCTCCCAAACTGGTTCTAAGGCTACCCAAAGGATTCCTAACATATTCCTAGCCCAAAATAACTTCTCCACACAACATGAAATATACCCCACAAGAATTAAACACTAACAGATTAAGGGCAACAACAGAACTATAAGCTCAAAACTATCAACTAAGCTAATTATAAAAAGCACTTAAATAACATAACAACTAAGTAACGGACAATCTAAGCTTAGAAGATTACCTCCTTAAAGCAAAACCTCCAAGAAATCTCTCATTCTCCTCAAAGAACTCTTACAACTCATAAAATAACTCAAGCAGGAGTTTTAGAGGGCAACATAGGCAGAATGAGGCTTAAGAGTCGAGTGGGGAGGGGTATTTATAAAGTTGAAAAGCCTGTGAGCATTGTTGGAACTGTCCTGAAATGTAGAGCACATGCAGTATTATAAGGGAGTACGTCTGCGTACTATTTGTAGGCGTACGTCTGCGTGGTCCCTCATACATTCGATAAAAAATTCGAAAATTCTCAAAATGCCCTCCCAGTTGTTCCTAGTGACGCAAAGCCCAAATTAAGACTCTAATTAAACTATCTAAGCTTAGTTAATTATTTGGGTCACTACAGCAGTCCTGCAGTGCAACGAGCGTTTGGTACTGTTGTGCTGAATGTTCGCGTATTGTTTACCCAATGGTTTTAGGGTTGCAGGTGCTTGCTCGGACATTATTCAACAGTCAACAAAAAGTCAACGAACACTTAGGCTGGTCCCTACACGAACATTCGTATACTATTACAGGCGAACACTTGGGTGGTCCCCACTGCCAAACATTCGGTTAGTAACCAGAAATTTTCAAAATTCCCCTTCAGCTAACCCTAGTGACCCAAAAATCCAATTAATCCTCTAACCAAGCCATCGTTACCCTAATAATTATTTGAGTCACTATAGAAGGAGCTGAGGCTGAGGCTACAATTTTGGGTCAAGGATAGCTTGTTGAAGGTGATGGATAAGGCTTCAAAAAGGAGGAAGGATCTAGATAAAACTATAGACAAACAGAAACATAAAGAAGAATTTTCATGGAAAAAAAAGGAGGAAAAGCTTCTTCCCTCCTCCCAAATTGGGAAGGGAAACAGTTAACTTTCGAGAGGAGTTGTCTTCTGATTGTTCAAGTATAAGTTTGTTTGATTTCAATGTCCACGCTTTGTGCTTTCCCCCCAACATTTTTTTTTTTTTTTTTTTTTGTTCAGACATTGCAGCTCCATCAATATTTATTAAATTATAGCCTCCACTCCTTGCTAATGTTCCCACTTTTGAATACTACTTATGCTACTTTGTTCATTCTTCTGTACCCCCACAGTACTGCACTTTTGAACAAAATTTGCATAGTCAATGAGCCAAAAAGAAGTGGAAGAAGCCTAAAAAGAGCAAAAGATAGAGCCATCCAAAGTTAATGGACATCCTCAAGCAATTGAGGTTCATGACAAGGGACAAAATAGTGTCAAGTGCCATTTCTGCAAAAATTTTGTGTATGTTCAGAAAGATTGCAACAAACGTAATCCCATTTTTATAGAAATTTTAGCTTGCATATGTTTCTAATCAAATCTTACTATGGTTCCTTCTAATACTTTGTGGATTGACTTAGATTCTACTGATCATATTTCTAATTCAATGTTTGGCTTCCTTGCAATCTATACTTTAAACCCAAATGAAAATTTCAGTCATATATCTATAGAAAGATTAGAGAGATTAGTAGAAGATGAGATTCTTTTGAGTATAGATTTTACTGATTTTGGTGTGTGTGTGGATTGTATTAAAGGAAACAACCCAAAAACAGAAAGAAATGTGCTACAAGAAGTGGAGGACTTCTTGAAATTGTCCATATAGATATTTGTGGACCTTTTGACTCACCATCTTTTGGTAGAGAAAGTATTTTGTCACCTTTATTGATGACTTTTCACATTACTGTTAATATCTATTTATTGCATGAAAAATTTGAGGTTGTGGATGCCTTGGAGGTATACATCATTGAGGTTGAAAGACAATTAGATAAAAAAAGGGATAGTTGTTAGATGAAATAGAGGTGTTGAGTATTATGAAAAATATGATGGATTGGGTCTCAATACCCTGGCCCATTTGCTAAACTCCTTGAAAGGATGGCATTTGTGCACAACACACTATGCCATGCATGCCTCAATAGAATGGAGTAGCTGAAAGGCATAATCATACTCTAATTGATATGGTTTGGAGTATGCTAAACAATTCCTCTCTACCCATTTCATTGTGGATGAAAGCTCTTAATACCACTGTATATTTATTTAACAAAGTTCATACTAAAGTAGTTCCAAAGACTCATTCTGAATTGTGTACTGAAAGAAAACCATGTTTCAGATACCTACATGTTTGGGGTTCTTCAATGGAGGTTATAATTTATAATCCACATGAAAGAAAATTGGATTTCAAAACCATTAGTGATTATTTTATTGGTTATACAGAAAAATCCGAAGGGTATAAGTTTTATTGTCTTACACATCGTACGGAAATTGTTGAAATTTATAATGCTAGATTCGTTCAAAATGGTGAAATCAGTATAAACCACGAAATTAGGTTATTCAAGAAGTTAGGGTATAAGTCCCACAACCCATAACTTCTAAAGAAGGTTTTGTTCCTACAGTTGTAGAATTGTTTGGTAATGTTGAACAACAGATTAATGATCAATCACTCAATGATGAGATTATCACCATTAACCATTTATGGAAGAATCACAAGAAATAACATTAAGGAGGTCTTATAGAAAATGAAGACCTGTAATTTAAAATGATTATGTAATTTATTTACAAAAATCTGATTGTGACATAAGGACAAGTAAGGACCTGATTTTTTTTTTTTTTTTTTTTCACAAGCCATCACAAGCAATGATTCTGTTAAATAGATTGATGCCATGAATGATAACTTGAAACAATAGACCAAAATAAAGTCTAGGATCTCGTTGAATTTCCTGAAGGATATAAGGTAGTTGGGCATAAATGGTTCTTCAAACAAGTTTGACTCTCATGGAAAAATCAAATGATATAAAGCTATGCTAGTGGTTGAAGGTTTTAGTTATAAATGATGCATTGATAATAAGAAGACCTCTCCATATCCAAGAATGACTCACTTAGTATCATTATTGGTTTGTGATGTAGGACGATATTTACTTATATTTTCGGTAAAAATGAAATAAGAAAAATATCAAAAATAATATTGGAGTAAAGCCACTTGATCAAAATTTTACCCGTTCTCAGAAAATTAAAGTACAAAAAGAAACATTGTTACAATTTCCGCTGATTGTCAATTTTATATTATGATTTATTTATTTATTTTTATTAGGACTTTATTTCCTTTCCTTAATAGGGTTAGATTTGTTTTAATTATTTTCCTTTCCTTATTAGGATTAGGTTTACTATTGTCACTAGGATTAGGTTTACTATTACTACTAGGATTATGTTTACTTTCTTGACAAATATTTCTCTTTTATAAACATGCTAGCTTATTATGTAAAACTCAATCAATTGATTTATTATCAAATTAGAAAATTTTCTCTCAAATACTCTGCGAAGTTTTATCTTTTTTTTTAGCTTGTGTGCTTGTTTTTATATTTTAAATAGAAGACGAAGACACTTCTCATTGCAGAATCAAAGATATTGTTATTTGGTTAGTTACTTTAGTCTTCAGCTACGCCATTTTGGTAGCTCCTTATGATTTAGAGTTGCACCAAATGGATTTGAAAACCCTTTTTTTGAATGAGTGTTTAGAGGAGGAAGTCTATGTGGACCAGCATGAAGGCTTCTCAATAAAGGGAAAAAAACACATGGTTTGTAAATTAAATTAGTCAATATATGGAATCAAAGAAGCTTGCAGAAAATGGCATCATTATTATTAAGGTTTTAAGGAAAACACTATTAATCAGTGTATATACCTAAAGGTTAGTGGGAGGAAGTTTATGTCTTTATAATATATGTTGATGACATATTGCGTGTTAGTAGTGATCTTAGTTTGTTACGAAACCAAGGACTTTCTCTCTAAGAACTTTGAAATGAAAGAAATGGGTGAGGCAACCTATATGATAGGAATATAAATATTCTAAAATTGATCATGTGGTTTGTTAGGATTGTCTTAAAAATGATACATTGAAAGAGTTTTACAGAGATTTGGGATTGAAAACTGTTAAGCTAATTTTGCTATAATTCAATAAGGGGATTAGTTTCGTCTCATGCAATTCCCATGAAATGAATGGGAACGTTAACAAATTGAAAGAATACCTTATGCATTTGCCGTAGAAAGCTTGATGTATTCACATACTTGCACTAGGCCAAACATCATTTTTATAGTTGGTATTTTGGGTGGATACCAAAGCAATCCTAGAATGGATCATTGCAAAGCTGCAAAGAAAGTAATAGGGTACTTGCAAGGAAAAAAAATATCATATACTCACTTTAAAGAGGTATGATCATTTAGAGGTGATTGACTACTTCGATTCAAACTTTGTCGGATGTGTTGATAGTAGAAAATCAAATTTTGGTTATCTATTTTTTGTTAGCTGAAGTAGCAATCTCATGGAAAAATGCAAAATAAACCATCATTGCTGCATCCAAAATGGATGCTAAATTTCTTGGATGCTTTGAGGCCACAGTTCACAGTTTACACTTGCAGAACTTTATTTCAGGACTTTGAATCATCAACACTATTGCCAAGTGGTTGAGAATTTATTGTGATAATTTTACAGCTTTATTTTTCTCAAAGAATGACATATATTCTAATGGCGCTAAGCACGTGGAGTTTAAATATTTTTCCGTTAAGGGGGAAGTTTAGAAACAATGAGTATCTATATATAGAACATATTAATACAAAACTCATGATTGCAGATCCATTAACAAACGACTTACTACCAAAGTCATTTAAAGAAAATGTTAACAAAGTGGGTCCTGATTGTAACCTATAATGCTCAAAATGTTTATGGATTGTGTATGCTTGTATACGTTATTAGACACTTTTGAGATATCATTAAATATGTCTTTGATTTTTCTTGTTTTCCATTTTGTACATA
>NC_081542.1:27430242-27442714 GCF_901000735.1 Corylus avellana
TTATTTATGAACCGCGATTAAATAGGTTGCTAGTGTTTGGCACATGAAAGACTATGCCGCCTTTTTGATATACAACCAGGCACCATGACTCATACTAATAGGTTGTTTGATTATGGTATTTATAATGACCAACTTAAAGTAAGGATGGATTAGATTTTTTATTTTTTTTTTATTATTTTTTATTTTTATTTCGCTTAATGTTGACCTTATTGAGTCTAAAATAATATTTGTCATATGGGTCATGTAAAAGATTGTAAGAATTTAATGACCCATATGAAAACTGTTAGACTCTTGATATTAAAGGTTATTTAATTCTAATTCTTTAAATTGTTGGTTAATTAAGAGAAATGGTTTTGTATTTAATGAACTCTTACTTTTATGGGAAATGGAGTTATAGATGAATAAGGAAACCTAGTCCTCCCTTTCTCTTATAAATATACATAACCTCTGTCGGATATGTGTAACTTATGAGGTTCAAGGGAGAGAAGCTGATTTTTGGTGTTTAGGCTTTCAAACCAAGATTTAAGAATGTTATATTGCTATGCATTGTGGTATATATGTTCTTTTATCTGTTTATTTTGAAATCATGGTAGTTACGGTCTTGAAATGTATAGAATGTTACGTAGATTTATTTTACAGATCTTACCCATGCTCCTTGTAATTTGTCCAGGTTTTAGTTCCAATTATTATTTAAAAAATGAGAAGCTCGAAATTTTTGGACATAAGGAAGCTCCTAAACGCCATTGTTATCTTGCAATATGTGCCAAGATATCTTCGAATCCACCAATCATGGGAGCAACTTATCAAAACTTCCAGAGAACTTTGTAGAAGAATATGGATTACACGTGCATTCCATATTTTTGTACATATAATCCTTGCCAGCCATGTAAGTTTGATTATCCCTTGTTAAGTTTTTTTAATGCTTATTTCAGTCTTGCTTTAATATGTAAGTAGTTTTTTTTTTTTTTTTTTTTTTTTGTAATTTTATAGAACTTTACACTTTACTAATAGCAAGCATGCATGCATTTCGCTCATTCTTTTTTATACATGCATGTATAATCGTAACTGATGCTATTATATGAAACCCGTTAAAAACCTACAAGAGTCAATATGTTATGATAATAAAAACCTAAAAGCAAAAATGAGATTGTGACATCCGAGCGAGAGTATATAGGAACTGAACCCTAGCTCTTTAGAAATCCTTTCTAAGTAAGTCCCTTCCAAGAACTATTGAGATTTGGTCAACACAATAGAACTCATACTCAAATTTTGCATGTTTGTGGGCGCAAGAAGTGATACTCTAAACAAATGAGCTTTTAGAATTTTACTTGAATCATGTTAAAGATTTTCCCAATCAAATTTTACAAAAAATTGGATTGTAATCGAACCAAGTCAATTACTCAATTAGTATACGATCAAACTCGACTTGACAAAATTAAATATGACTTTGAGTAGGGATAGAACCATGTATAGACCATGGCTACGTTTGGTTTTCAAATTTTCTTTTAATTTTTTTATTAAGTTATATATATATATATATCATTCTTTCAACCATTTGTTTTTGCAAATTCAATGGACATACTATTGAATTTATGGGAATCATGTGAATTTGAATTTGTGTGGGACTCGCATATGATTCCATAAATTCATTGGAATGTTCATTGAATTTATGGAATCATATGTGAGTCCCACACAAATTTAATGATAGATTCACCAATTCACAATACGAAGATGGTTGAAAGATGGTTAAGAGAATAATTTTTATCCAGAAATGTGTGTGTGTGCACGCGTGTGTGTTAAGGCTTAAAAACTAGGCTTGCCCCTATCAAAAATAAGTTTGAGCTCTTATTCATACTTTGGCCTCTCTAGATAAGAAATCTTGGTTCCGTCTCTGAACTCGAGCTTGAGTCAAGTTCTAATTGTTTGAGTTCCACTTAAGTGAAATTAACCGAGTTCAAATTGATCAACTCAAATAAAATGAATCAAGCTTGAGCTTGAGCCATGTTTCAGTTTACATTAACAAACAAAGACCAGCGAGTGGGCCCTGTCTCTTGTCCCCTAGTCGCTGCTGCTGCTTGCAGGTTGTCTTGTAGTGTTTATGTAATTTTTTTTATTTTTTTTTGGTATTTCTGTTGTATTTTGTTTAGGGTTCTTGTCTCCCTGTACTTTTTTGGTTAGATCTAGTAGAGGAGACTTGAGATCCGTTCTTGGTGTTGGTCCCTATCTTCTTCGGTTCCTAATTCGGACTTAGACAGTATATTTACCACTCTAGCCTCTTTTAGCAGTGGATGCTACTGTTTCTCTGTCTCTTTTGTTTTTATAACCGTTCGTGCAGTCAGTTGAAAGATGTTTAAGAGAATGATTTTTATCGAAAAGTGTGTGTGTGCGCACGCGTGCGCCTGTGCGTTCGTGTGTGTGCGTGTGCACGTGTGTGTGTGTGTTAAGGCTTAAAAACTAGGCTTGCCCCTATCAAAAAAATAAGTTTGATATGTGTTCGCCTTAATATGTGTCAGGATTTAGATATGTTCGCCTTAATATGTGTCTCTTTTGGTTTTATAACCGCTTTGTGCGGCCATTTGAGAGGATCGGATCACTTGTTTGATCCATTTCCTACCTTTTGTATATATTTCTGCACTGTTTTATTTCATTTTAGGCGTGTTGTTGGGGAGCCCACCATTTTTTTGATTTTAGGATTTTCCATTCTTTCTTCATTTTGAATTAGGGGGGGAAGTAACCCTTTTTCCTTATTTAATTAGAAAAAAAAAAAAAAAAAAAAGGAAAAAAGAAAAAAGAAAAAGAAAAAAAAAGGGTGGGTCAACCATCATAAAACGAGAAAGACGTGTTTTGCAGAAATAGAAACCTTTGGGAAAATGAGGAGGGGGTGGGGCTAAAAGAGAAAAAGCTTTTAGATCGTGTAGTCCTCAAATGGGAGAACATAGCAGATAATAGTGATAGAGAGACGGGGGGATGATTTTGCCGTTGAGGGGGTCAGGAGGAGCATGATGGCCTCACTACAAAAAATAAACTTCTATTTTCTGACGTGGCAAAAATCATGACGTGACAAAAAATGTCACGTTAGAAAATATTTTTCTGACATATCAAAAATTATCATGTCAAAATTTTTTGACATGTTAAAATAGCATGTCAAAAAATTCTGATGTGCTTAGACGGGCGAAAATAGCACATCAAAAAATTTTAACGTGCGAAAATGGCACATCAGAATTTTCTGACGTGCTATTTTCACACGTCAGAAATTTCTGACAAGTTAAATATTGACATGTCACTAAAAAAATTGGCGGAATTTTAAACTTTTTCCCTCTTCTTATTTTCTCTCAACTTTTTTCCTCTTCATTTATTTCCCCACACTCTCTCTCTCCTCTCTCAATCTCCCTTCTCTGCACGGCAGCTCCCTCTAGAGGAAGAAGAAAAGGAAAAAGTGTAGAGAAAAAATTGAGAAGCAGCAGGTTGAAGAAAGTAGAAGAAGAATAAGAAAAAGAAATGAAGAAGAGAAGTAGAAGAAAAAAATAAAAAGGAGAAGAGAAGAAGAAGAAGAGAAGATAAGATTTGGGTTTTTGAAGATTTGTTGGGTTTGACGTTTAGGTTTTTGATTTTTTAGATTGATTTTTTGATTTGGGCTTTTGATTTTTTGAAGATTTTCTTGGTTTGGGTTTGGGTTTGGGTTTTTGAAAATAGAGAAAAGAAGAGAGAGAAAAAGAGAAAATGGAGAAAAGGGAGAGCTGGAGATAAGAAGAAAGAGAAAGGGAGAAAATTGAGAAAAGAAGAGAGGGAGTGGTGCAGAGAAATTCCAAAATAAAAAAATTTTAATTGAAAATCAATTTTAATTAATAAATTATTTAATTGAAAAACAAAATTCCAGAAAAAATTTAAAAAAAGAATTTTTTTTTTTTAAAAAAAAATTTACTGACATGTCAATTTTGACACGTTAGTAAATTTCTGACGTGTTACATTTTAAGACGTTAGAAAATTTTCACGTGCTAAACAGTAACATGTTAGAAAAAAAAAAATTTAACTAACTCCTATATATCTAACATTCAACACACGTCAGAAAAATTTTCTGACTTGTCAGATACCATGACACGTCTTAAAATTCTAGTAAAAAAAAAGAAAATTGTTATGACACATCAGAAAATTCTAGTAAAGAAAAAATTGTATTTTTTTTTTTTTTTTTTGTAGTGGGCCTTAATTATGTAGGGCTTCGATATATGACAAATTTACGTGAAAAACCTTTTATTGTAGAGAAAAAAAATTACCGGATACATCCTATTAATCCACTATAATAAAATAGATTTTACAACAGTCGAGTTTCTGCCTAAACTTGAGTTCAAAGCACATTGAGAAATAATACAAAAATATCAATTTTCTTCAAAAAAAAAAAAAAAAAACAAAACAAAACAAAAATCTGCATATATGCAGATTTTTTTTTTTTTCGAATGAAAATTTATATCCGTAGAATTTACTCATCTTTAAGCGTCTTGTCGATCTTTTTAGATACTTGGTGCCTTTTGGTACTTTTTCTCTATCAAAAGACAGCCTGCTGGCACATGGCCTGTGAAATTCACAGTGGATGCACCCTAAGTTGTTTTAAATGTGGTCACAATTTAGAAAATTACTCATTTTTAAATGATGCTTGCCTGTACGAACCCCAAACACAACGCTCGTTAATTTTGGAATATTCCTTGAAGCGCTTCAATTTGGTATTGTGTCATCCAGGAATATTCTATAAAAGATTATGGACTGCTTTTGGTGGGGCCTCCGAAATTTGAGGTTTGTATATGTATTGGACTCTTTGTGCTTCATAATAGTTTTAATCAGCATTTGTTATCAATAAGAGAAATGTTAGACCTATAATTTTTTATAATTATTTTACAACCTTGTTGATACATGTTAGCATATGATTGAAGAATGTTAAATTTTTTTAGTAACCGACATTACTCCAATTACATGCTGACACATCATGAAGTTATTAAAATAAAATAAAATTTGTAAGCGTAGCATTTGATCTTGTGAATAAACATGCAATGTTATTGTAAATTGAAACATTTAAGTAGTGAAAAGTGATTGGAAAGAGAAAAAAAAGGTCTTTTTATTGAATCTTTAAATACATAAGATGAGCATTCACTGTGAGTTCTTCAAATAAAAGTAAAATTTGAGGATATAAATTCATTTTATGAAATTTAGAGAGCCATTTTAAAAATGAATCAAATATCAAACTTCTTATACTTCTCTTTAATTTACACTACAAAAAAAAAAAGAAAAAAAAAAGGATTTTTTGATGTGTTTACAATCATACATTTTTTGCTACGTCACTAATTACTGACGGGCCGGGTAATTACAGCCATGTTAAGAAAAACTTTATTGACGTGTCATTTTGACACGTCAATAATTATTAACGTGCTATTATTTCACACGTCAAAAATTAATTAATTAATAATATTAATTATTTGTCTTAAAAAAATATTAGATAACAAAATTTAATTGGTATATATATATATACCTGATTCAAAATTTAATACATATATTAATTGATTTTTTCTTCTTTCTCTCTATACATAATGATTATTTTGGATTTTTGTTTTAGGTTTGTTTCTGTCTTTGGTATTTTTTGTTCTGTTGTGCTTGTTTTCTCTCTCAGTGGGTACTGCTTTTGGGGGTTTTCACTCAAACTCTCCCCCTCCCTGTTTGTTTGTGTGTGCCACCGATCTCCTCCGCGCTCACTTTACTGCTCACCGCTGGCTGTCGGGTCTTTTCACGCGCCCCTCCCGCACCAAGCTTTTTGTGCCACCTTCCGCGGCGGCTTCCGGCCAGCTCGCGATCGGCCTCCTCTGGCTGCTGTGACCCGCTTTTAGTGTTTTTCGCATTTATTTTCCTATTTTGTATTTCCTTTGAGTTCCCCTGTATTTGGTTTTATTTGCTGTAATTTCTTTTCCTGCATTAGTTTTATTGTTCCCTTTATTTCCCTGTATGATTTTATTTATGCTTATAATAAGGCTTTCTCCTCCTGCTTTGTTGCGCTTGGTTGCTGCTCGATATTACTAGTCCAAACCTTTTGGTTGTGGATGTGAAATTTATCCTGACTTTTGAGTCGAAGAGGATGAGTATTGGCTTGTGGGTTTTGCTCTCAAGGCCAAGGAATAAGTATCGGTTTGAGGGTTTTGCTCTCAAGCCCGAGGAATAAGCGTTACCTATACATTAGATGGTGTCTGTTTGTTACAGATCTGAGTTTTCAACCTGATATTTAGTCATAGGTTAGCAGATGCTGTATTTTGGTTGATTTGGTATGTTGTTGATGACTGTATCTTTAGCTTCGGCTATGATTTACTTCAGAGCTTTTTGCTCTGTTTGTAAAAGCTTTAGGCTCGCAACTTTTATCAATGAATGAGTATGATATGTTTTTTTTTAAAAAAAATAATGACAATGATAAATATGTACATATTTCTTGTGGTTTGTACTCTTTTAATTTATTTTGAAAAATTATTATGGCTATATCACGTTTTCAATATTGTAGGAGTATTATAAACTAAAAAATTAAAGTGTTTTTTAGTATTAACAATCTAGAATATTAATACATATATGTATTATCTTAGTCTTAAGTGTATAGTATTTTTTTTAAAAAAAGTGATCATATAATGTTTTCTCTTATTTTCAATATAAGTGTATAGTATTTTTTTTTTAAAAAGTGATCATATAATGTTTTCTCTTATTTTCAATATATTTTCATAAAATCTTCATTTGCGGTTTTTTTTTTTTTTTTTTTTTTTTGTGTTTCCCTTAATAATATTACAATTATTATTATTATTATTTTTCAATATTTTTTTTAGAGAAAAGAATTATTATTTTTAAATAATTTTTTAAATATTAGTGACGTTTTTACATATTGGCACGTCAAAATTTTTTTTGATGTGTCAATATTACCATGTCAATAATTTTTTGACGTTGTACTTTTTCCACGTCATTAACTTTTCTGACATGGTAAAAGTTCCACATCAATAAATTATTGACGTGGCAATATTGACACACCAATTATTATTATTTTTTTTTGATATGCCACTTTTTGACACGTCAATAATTATTGACGTGTCAAACAGTGACACGTCAAAAAATCTCCGTTTTTGACACCCTAAAGTTTAACGAGAAATGTTAGAATCTAATAAAATCCACATATTTTGCCTATCAAAATCGTAGGTGGCAAAGTGCACATGACCCAAGTTGATGTAAAATGAGAGAAATGCTATAGTACAATAAAAAGATCATTTTTTGCCCATAAAAGTCTTAGGTGGCAAGAAGCTATAGGCCCTATCCGTAGTTGCTATGGCCCCACCTACTAATGGGCCTATGGCCTCTTGCTACTTAAGACTTTTAATTTATAGGCAAAAAATGGGCACATGGCCCAAGTTGATGGCAAATAGCATTTTGCCACCTAGGATTTTGATGGACAAAATGTTGGGGGTTTTATTAGATTCTAACATATCTCAATTTTGACGCTTGATACAAGTCAATAATGACACTTCACTAAAGTTTAGTGACATGTCAGGCCACCTAACACGTTAAAAACACCCAGTCAAGAAAAAATCCATTAAAGAGAGTAAAAATATAAGCTAAAAAAATTATATAACTTTAGCATTTTAGCTATTGGAATGTAGGGATCGGAGTATGTCTTACAAAAAGTTAAATGTAAAGTAGAGAAGGAAGCTCGTTAAATGGGTGTTCATATGAGTTTTGTTAGATTTTTTTAAAAAAAGCTAAATATAAAGAGCTCATTGTAGAAAAAAAAAAAAAAAAACTATAGCTAGTTACTAAACTGAATGATCTCAATAATTAACATTATAAGGTTCAGTACAAATGTAATCCTAAAGTTACTGAAATTTTTTTACAAAAAGCAAAAGAAACTAAATTTAAGAGTATTAGAAAACTGTAAAAAGGAAATAATATAATTTTTGTTGTTTTTACAAAATGCCCTAAAAAATACAAAAGTCCTCAAATCGCTATGTAAACCCCCCAAAAAAATCCTGATATTACGAAAAAAAGAAGAAGAAAGAACTAGCCATCACATGGTCCTATGTCAAACATTCAGGTGTTCTTGCATTTTTGTTGAACCTAGCAAAGAACATGACAATAAAACATGTTCTGCATGCGTAGTGCTAGGTTTAAGTATTGTTGACTTTATACAGCCAGCAATGCCCCCCTTTTCCCACGAATATTTCAAGTACAACCCCCCATGGTCCTATGTCAAGCATTCGGGTGTTCTTGGATTTTTGTTGAACCAAGCAAAGAACATGACAATAAAACATTTTCTGCATGCGTAGTGCTAGGTTTAAGTATTGTTGACTTTATACAGCCAGCAATGCCCCCCTTTTCCCACGAATATTTCAAGTACAACCCCCCACCCACACCCACGAATAGGATCATTAATTAATTAATAGTATTCAAGTCAATATTGATATGTCTTTAAAAGTTTAGAGCAATAGATCTTCATTTGAAATAGAGAGGATTCTTGTCGTCTCCCGCACACACACATTAATTGTTTTTTTAAAAGGAAAAATCATTCCAATCTCATTAATAAAAAGAATCATGAGCATATAGCTCTTACATCACAAGAGCACAAAGCTCAAAGAATGCAAATCATAGCCGAAGTTACAAGGTTACAACATCACAGACACATACATAACATTCTATAATTTAAGACTTATCTATGATTTCAACTTCCACTAGCCTATAACTAATCTTCAAATGAAATAACAGATCTGCTTTTGGCAGACACGATCCAATGCATAGGTAGCGCTTATTCCTGAGCCCTGGGCACATAAAATGTCCTTGCCAACACTCATTATCCTCGACTTGAAAGCCATGATACAATTCTCATCCACAACCAAAGGTCTGGACTAACAACAAATACCCCACATATCAATAAGAGAACAAGGCCTTATTACAAGCAAATAAAACAATAACAAAAACTACATGGAAAACCAAAACAGAATACAGGGAAGATTAAGACAAACAAAAACAAAACGAGGAAACAAAAAACAAAACCAACAACCAAGAGTAGCACCGGAGGGGGAGTGGCGGCCAAGTTCGACAAAATCAAGATCAAGCTTGAGGCAAACCGGATCTGAACCCCACAAGGATACCAGAGCATGGGGAAAAGGCGATGCCCCAAAGGGGGGCTCAACAGCTGCTGGGACCGAAAGCAAGGCGCGGTGAGAACCCCTAAAGAGGTGGAGAACGGGGAAGGGGGAGGAGGAGAAGGAAGGGGGGAAAAAAGAAGGAGGGGAGGGGGGAGGAGGGAGAAAGCGAGCCCATCCCTCCTCCCCCAAGGAGAGGACCTGTGCGGCGCTCCCTAAGGAGCTCACACACATTGATTAATTAATTATGTTATTATTATCTCATACATTATAGTTCTCCAATTTTACAGATCTCTTGGTCTAAACCTTCAAATGGGAAAACTGTTTTGCAGTTTCTATTTCGGTCATTGGTTTGCTACAATACATGTAGGTTGGTGCTCGACATCTTTTTTTATCCTTTTGTATTTTTAATATTCATATAATTAGTTGTGTGATCAACATTAGATCAAATTCTTTCTGTATGCATAGAAGGACACTGGCACAAATATCACCCTTTACGTTTTGTATTTTTTCTCTCTTTCCCTCTCTATAGACTATAACTTGCTACATACAGTACTTGGTTCAAGTTTTTATTAAGGGTTAAATACTAAAAACTCCCATAGGGTTTGGACACTTTATTATTTTTTTTTCCCTAGGTTTTGTTTTGTATCATAGGAGGTACCTGCAATTTTGATAAAAATCAAAATTGGTCATTCCATCCATTGACCGTTAATTGACTTAACGGAAGTTCATGTCACTAACACGTGGACCAATTAAAATTCGACACCTGGCATAAGTGGCCACGTCATTAGTGATGACGTGGCCACCTAATTAAATTATATATATATATATATATATATTTTTTTTTTTTAAAAAAGAAAAAAAAGGAAAAAAGAAGAAAAAAAATTGGGCCACCCCTTGGCCATTTGGGGGTGGCTAGCATCTGGCCGGATGGGGGTGGCTGAACTACCCGAAATACCCATTGGGGTTGGCCAAGCCACCATGGGGGACAAAACCACCCCCAGTGGGTACTGGGGTGGACAGGCGACTCCCATGGCCAAAGGGGGTGGCCGAGCCACCCCCAAACCAACTTTTTTTTTTTTGTTTTGAAAAAATATATATTTTTTTTAAAATAAAAAATTTAATTAGGTGACCACGTCATTATTGAGGATGTGGCCACTGATGCCAGGTGTCGAATTTTAATTGGTCCACGTGTCAGTGACGTGAACTTCCGTTAAGTCAACTAGCGGTCAATGGGTGGAAGAACCAATTTGGTCTTTATCAAAACCACAAGTACCTCCCGTAATACAAATCAAAACCTAAAGAAAAAAAAAATAAAGTGTCCAAACCCTAGGGGGTTTTTAGTATTTAACCATTTTATTAAATATATTGCACCAAGATCAATTATTGTTTTAAGGAAGACACTGTTTCTTCGTTGGTTAGTTGTGCAAGGCACAAACAACCAAAAAATTATTCGGCCTTCTCGATCTATTAATGGGAAAAGGCATTAAAAGCCTTTTTATTATTATTATTATTATTATTATTATTATTATTTATTTATTTTTTTTATGGACCATGTAATTTGTGTTATTTCTATTTTCCAAAGGTTAATTAATATTTAATAAGATTTGAAATTTTTCTACATAGTCTAATTTTTGTGTAGAAGTCTTGTAGATTCAAAAATTCCTGAAATTCAAAAACAGATTTATTAATTGCTAATTTTAATACTTATTTTTTTTAGATTACAATATTAATTATGAGAAGGTAAACTGTATATTTTAGTATCAAAATATAATTATAAATGATTAAATTCATCATTTTTCTGTAATTTGATAAACTGAACATGTGTTTTGTAATAAGCATACGTGGAGGTGGCAAATGACGATTTGATACAGAATATGAAACGTAAGGAACTAGAGATAAAGTTTTGGATGTCGAGAAACCGGTTCCCTGATGATATAAAAGAGCGGATCATGTCCTTTATACGGTACAGACTGGAAGGAAAGATAAGTTTTGATGTGGAGAAACCGTGCCTTCATCTTCCCATAGAAATTACAAAGGAGATTAAGCACCATCTTTGCTTACCCATTCTAGAAAAAGTGAGTCTCTTTTTTATTTATTTATTTATTTTTAAGCTTTTGCACAAAGTAAAAAAAACAGTTCAATTGGAAACTATAATTATTTCTCTTCGGAAGAATGTAAGAAAATAAAATAAAAAAGTTGAAAATATGAAAAAAAATAGTATAAAAATTGATAGGCAGTACTATGATATATATTTTTAAATGAATTGAATTGATATTTAAGGTGCAGTTGTTCATCATCCAAGAACCCCATTTTAGCATTCATGTTGAAGTCCATATTGGCATTCTTTACTTTGAAGAAAGTAAACAAATGTCGATTATTGAAGTGGCCTTGGTCAGTGCAAGTTGTTTTAGTTCTTCACGTTAAATATCCACACACCCTCGTATAATCTTTTCCCATTGTTTGCAATCTAGGTGAAAATCCTTGAAAATAAAGGTGAATATTCGCTGCGATTGATCTGCCAAAGTCTCAAGCCATTGTACTACAATGAGGACAGCTACATTATCCAGGAGGGAGAACCGCTTAATGGGATGCTCTTCATCATATGCGGTAGAGTATGGTGCTTCAAAACCAGTTATGGTGAGAGTGGTGGGGGCCCTCAATTTATTGAAAAAGGTGAGTTCGACGTAGAAGAACTTCTAGAGTGGGGGTTCAACGGCTCCCCCTCACCCAAACTATCTCCACTAAAACTATCAAAACCTTTACAAAAGTTGAAGCCTTTATTCTAACAGCCAACGATTGGAAACTTATGGTTTGCAGGCATTTCCAAGCAGCTCGCCGGCGCATCAAAAATGAAAATATCCCAAAATGACTAAGCATAATAGTACTAGCTAGCTATCATGCTCTCGGTGCTTCAAGACTAGCAGTGCCACACGTTGTTGAAAAGCAGTAGTTTGTTCTAAAGGTCTTTGTGTTAAGTTGTATACTCCACTGGTTTGCTTGTGATAGAATTGCTAGTTGTTTGAATTTTGAATGGTGAAGGCAGAGTTAGTAAATGAAGAACTTGTTAACGATTAAAACTATTGAACTTGTTAAGCATTTCTTTGAATATCTTGGTTCAAAAGGGTGATGAAGCTCTTTTTTTCCTTTGATGGGTGGTAGTATTTTTTTTTTTAGCTTGTGGTTTTTTGTGTAGGAGACCATTTATAATTGCTTGATTTAGGTTTGATTTCTCGTCGTTTGGTGTAAATAACTAAGTTCCAGCTTTCTTGCTGGTGTGTTTAGGTGCTTTGTCTGTGTTGGAATGAAAATTTTATGCATAAAAAATAATA
>NC_081542.1:27442814-27471638 GCF_901000735.1 Corylus avellana
TTTAGTTTCGGACTACAAAGGCATTGCTTTAAATATCTGAAATTCCTTTAAATCTCTGTTAACAATATTGGAAGAAATGTTTTATTTTTAATTTCGTTAGCAAAAATATGGTTATGAATATGTGTGCATGATAGCTTTAGATATTAATTAGAGCTAGGCTTAAGACCAAATACGTCCTAACACAATTTAGGTTTTGTTTTATAATAAAAAATTATAGTTTATACCGCATATAGTACAGATTCAAGTACATCATGTGTTTGCATTCTATCTACAAAAGGATGAACACTTTTCTCCCTAGCAGGTGAAGGTATGTCTTCAGGATCTCTCTTTGGTTTTTCCCATCTTCCATGAGCATTACAAACTAATCCCTTGTTGGCCAATTGATACCAACAACGTGGGATCCTAAGCTCATCAACCAACATGTCACATGCCTTGTTCACTAAGGCAACATCCCTCCTTGCATCAGACTGAAATGTTGTGCTAGTACTATGAAACCCATCGACAAGATGAAGGTATGTCTCGAGGCTATGGAACCCTGCCAAATCCAATCTTCTTTTGAGGTAAGGCGATGAACGAACATCGAGCTTCAATTCCACTCCAACATGGGTGTATACCCATTTTAATGTCCCCGTGATATCATCAAATTTTTGTAAACCCTCGTTGAATACAAGTCCTGGCATCCGAGGGACCATGTCTTGCTTAACCACCACCCTCAATGTTTTAACTTCTAGCTGATGAAGCTCATCTCGGAAAGCCACGTTTCCGACCCTCGGCGCGCCGAAGGAAATCACGCTAACGGGAAGGTTGGGGATGGTTGATGCGGCTTCGTGAGCATTGAGGAGAGCCAGTGCGCCACCCAAGCTATGACCGGTGATTGTAAGGCTAACTTGTTCACCTTTTTCCCTATACAATTCAACAAGCCTTGTCACTTCTTTCATCACTTGCTCTGAGGCGCTTGTTTTGTTGTACCTAGTAGATTCATTCTTACTAGTGTAAAGACTATGAAACCCATGTTCAACTTCGGCATTCCTCTTCCCAAATGTCTCTAACTTCCTTTGCATATCCTCGTACCACTCCGAGGGCGCCACAGTTCCACGCCATGCCACCACATTGTCTCTCCGTCCGATCCTACATGTCTCCTCGTCATCGCTGACCACCACATATCCCATCCAGTTGGAATCTTTGCTCCACGTGTTGACCAAATGTGACCTCTCCAGCCACTGAGGCATATCTATGTGGGACATGGCATAAATATAGTTGGTGACTCTGTAGCCATTTTTAGTGAGGCCTAGTTTCTCAAACAAGTTTTTGCGGTTGTAGCGGCAACTCCCGCAATACTCGGAGAAAGATTCAAAATCAAAAGCGTCGTATGTTGCTTGTGCGAATTCTCCATATTTGACAACCTCTCGTCGGAGCCAAGGTTGAAGAGGATCCAAAAGATTGTCCCAATCTGAAGAACCGTGGATCTCACACCACTTATGCGCTATCACCTCCTTGGGAGAAGTTGTTGGAGTGGAGTGTTTCTCTTCACTAAAAGAGTCCCAAATGGATTGGTGAAGCTCCGTCCGAGGAGGGGTTTCAAGATGGAGGTGGAGGAGATGTGAGAGCGATTCAGTAAGACGTGAAGTCGGATTTGATGGTTTTGTTTTCGGGGGATCAAGAAGAGCTTGTTGATGGGCATGGACTACAGAAAACTTGGTCTTGCTGGAGGATTGTGTGGTGGGAAGATGAGTGTAGATGATCTTTGTGGATAGAGCCATGATTGGTCGCCAAGGTGATTATCGGGGATTACCTGGAAATGCTTAGAATTTGAAGGTGAAGATTCTTGTTGAGGGGATGTTGGGGAGATGGAGAGAGGCCGAGGGTATATATAATAGGAAGAGAGGAAGAGTTTCACGAGGAATGGTAGTGGACTGGAGATAATGTTAAAAGCCTCGACTTGTAGATGAAAAGGTCATATTATATGACTCGGTCTCACAGGTTAACGTTGATGGGGATTGGGTCAGTAGTGGTACTATTTGAATTATTGAAAGCTAATAATTATTTAAATACTAACAATCTATGTAGCTTATATATTAAAACATACATAGTAATTGCGTTTACGTACAATGGGAATCAAGCCCCAAATTAAAATGTACGTTTGAAAGCATTCCTTAGCTTTGACTTAGAATATCATTTTTGTCACGACAGTACTCTAGCGTACAATTTGGAGTTGAATTTTGCATATATTTCCGATTCAAATATCATTTTTGAATTTAGCGTACAAGAAGCTGCAAAATATTTTGCTTTCAACGCGTCGGGGTTCGTATTCCAACGTCATATGTGCATCATCATCTTGCAATATTATTCTTTGGCTTAAAAAAAAAATGCATTAATTCACTCAATTTTTATATTTTCTAAAACATAAAGATATTTGTCAAGGAAATAATAGCCGAGAAAAATAAGCTAGGGTTAAATTGAACCCAGATCTAGAGAATCCATTCTCTCTTTATCCCAAATATTCCAAATGGATTCATTAATTAACTTTTTAAAGAGTACTTGAAACGTCGTCTTTATATATATATATATATATTAAACTTACTGTCTACATAGAACGAATGAGTCTCATTTCTTTGATGAGCAGAGGGCCCATTCTAGCCAGCCCAAATATAGTATTAATGCTTTACTATTTAAGGTCGTTTTATTTGAACTATATATTGGCAGGAGACTCGATGAAGAAAATCTAAAGTACCCAAAAAACTGGACAATATTAGATAATGGTGGGCGGTTATTAACCGTTCGCTAACCGCCTTCCGCCTTTATATATATATATATATATAATTTAGAATTGATGTAGTATGTAGTAAGGTATTATCATATAATATATTATCATAAAAACGACGTCATTTTGTTTAAATGCCAAATGTGACGTGGCATTTAAAATTACTAATAGATTAAAATTCAATAATAATCATCTCAAATTCAAAGTTGATTTTAAATGTCACATCACATTTGGGATGACTCTATAAGAACTCTTACCCTTCTTATATCATTACTCGTTAATGTAGAATTCTAGAAAGTTTTAAAAGACATATCATATTTGGGAAGACTATAAGATGATTGTAGTTATTGTTATATCATTACTTGCATTTGAGATTGTGATTTTAAATTAATTCACAGATAAAGAAAATTGCTATTGGAAAAATGTAGAAAATTTACATTTACAAATCGTTAGTACAAATCACATGTAGGGGTGGGCAAAAACCCGCCCCGATCCGCCTATATTTGGGTTTTTTTTTTTTTTGCAAAAACGGGTTAAATTTCTTCCAACCCATAAAGGGCAAGGTGGGTTTCGGGTTTATAAAGTTTTGGGCAGCGGGTACCCGCCCCGCTGATTAGCATATAAAATGAAAAAACCCTAACTTCTTCTAATTTTGACGCCTCCTAAGACCTCCTCTCTCACTCTCGCCAATCCCTCTCTCTTTCTCGTCGCTTCCTCTAGTCACAAAGCACTGACCTAGCTGCCACTCCTAGATTTCTCTCTCATCTCTCCCTCTCTCTGGAAAGTGAACTAACGCTCTCTCTCTCTCTCCCCCTTTCGCCTCTCACAGACTCACAGTGCCTTCATGATGGAAGTATTTTTTTAAAAAAAACAAACACACAATTTTAAAAGTTAAACTACAATTTTAAAAGTGAAAGTGCGATTTTATCAAACACTTAACTATACATTTAAATTAATTATACTTTTTTAAAATCACAAAGTCAAGCCGAGGTCGCAGGAGAATAAGGGAACATTGAACTCATTTGAGTAGAATAAGGGAAGATTGAACTCATTTGAGTTTGACTTTATGACATACTGCATCCAACCAGTACCGGACGATTGCTGCAAACCTTTGTGACATTCAACACGTACACCTTGGCAATATTCCAACTTCCACGTGTGAATAAAACATTCAGTCAATTACTTTCTTGCACGTATTATGTAAAGATGTGGACTGAAAGACACTGGCTACCTACCAGCGAATGCATCAAATTAAGACGAACAAAAATTACTAATTTATCCATACACCAAAGAAGACCCATAAATCCATTCTAACTAGTTAATTACTTTTCATCCCTGTAAATATATCCATAAAATTTTACACGTCATCTATCATTAAATTTTCAAAAATGTCTTCTCTATTTGTTTCCAATATCCCAAATGTCTTTCTTAATTAATTTATTGAGTTGAATATAATAAGAAACAATTATTTTGCATCTTTCCTTTTATTTATATTTTCTTAACATAGATATTAATTGTATTTTTTATATATTAATTAATACCCAATTTTAATATATTTCTCATTAGCCAACTTCCATAAAATTTATTGGTTCCGCGTAAGGGTTATAGGTCTATGTTAGGCTTTAATTTTTTTTTATTATTTATTTATTTATTTGTTTTTTGTTTTAGAGAAATTAAGCAAATTTATAAATATGAAAATCAAATCAAGTACAATACTCAGCTAAGATAATATCAGAAATACATGGGGACATTCCTTGAGAAGAACATAATCCTCCCTTAACGTTTCCTTTGCAAGCCTATGGCCTATGGAAAAGGATCCTCTTGAGTCCTGTTGGATTGGAGAGGTCTCCAGTTAATGGCCAGGATCCTCATGCCACATGTCCCATCTATTTAAATATAATAAAATATTATTTTTTATTTTAAAAATAAATAAAAACTAAAATAATCTAATAATGTTTTTTTTTTTTTTTTTTTTTATGGTGGCCCGGACCACCCCCAAGGGCCACCGTTTGGCCTGGGCTGGTCGAACGGCCACCCTTTGGGGCCGGTTGGAGGTGGCTTCCCTTGGGGGTGGCCGATTTTTTTAATTTTTTTGTTTTTTGTTTTTTTATATGGCCCTTGGGGTGGCTGGAGGGCCATATAAAAAAATATATATATTATTTTAGTTTTTATTTATTTTTAAAATAAAAAATTATATTTAAATAGGTGGGACACGTGGCATGAGAATGGCCCTAAGATTTTTCCTAGTGCCATCCTCATGACAGGATTGGAGAGGAGCGAGATCCATGGCCTATGGGCTGCGCCATTTAAACCCCGCTTCACATGTTTAACTTTCTATTGGTGTTTGGAGTTCAATACCCCTCTAGCATCATCAATTAATGTCTCGTAATTTTTACTGCCACTGTTTAATTTAATGTCCATTTCACAGTCTGAAAATTCTTTATCTCTTTATCTGCAATTAATATTCCAAATGGCTTCGTTTTTAATAAGTTGTTTCATCTCTTTTAAACTTATTATCAATATTGCCCTCCTCCCCTTCTTTTCTTCATTGAGGTTGGCAAAATTTGTTACATAGTTCAACAATTAACATAATACTTCCAACCACTAGTCGACGAAGCTGCAAACCTTCTTAACTTTCAACACGTCGCGGTTGGTATTTTCCAAACGTACGTCACGTGTGTACGTGTCTTGCATTCCCTCGATCGGGCAAGAAAAAAAATTATGTCTTTTACATACAACCTATTTTCTGTCAATTAGGAAAAAGTAATTGAATCCCAGAATTTTGTAAGGAGCTAGAAAACTAAGTTAAGGGTTATATTACAAAGATTACAAGTACAAAATTTTCCAAAGTTTCTTTTATATATATATATATATATATATACACACACACACAAAAGGGGATGAAAATTCGAATTAGAGATCTCCTCTTCATGAGGTATGGCCTTAAGTTGATTGAGTTACTCCTTGAAAATACATATACAAGACTAAACTGAAAGGGGAAATACTACCGGTAGGGATAGTATATATTGTGATCACAAGGAAATTTTCATGAGGTTGGGCATGTATTAACCTATTAGAGCGTAGGTTCGACTCTTGGTAATGAAAAATCATTCATACAAGCTAGTCTGATTAATATCAGTCACCTTGTGAACCAATGATGTCCTGGTAAGGCTTCTCAGTTTTGATCAACTGGGACTATGAACTTCAACACTGACAGCTTGGTGCTATCAGTGTTCTAGGTCTTCTTTGATGAGTGAATTAGAATTCTTCTGGTTAGAAAATCGTGGCTTGCCATTGACTGAATCAGAATGCATAGCTTTATAGGCATGAAAAGTATTTCATTAGAATTTTGAAAATGGATTTATGGGTAAGTTTGTGTTTGATGCATTCGATCGTGGCTTGTTTTTTCAATTCAAATATTTACATTATATAAAGTAATTGAGTCGTTAATGCATGATACACATGTAGGTGTTGAAATGTCAAAAGAGTTTGCAGCTTATTCTCTACTTCTACCCAATATTATATTCTTTCGTCTGCTACTGCTTGGAAGTAGTTTGTTCAGAAGCCAGATTTTATTTTCTTTCGTTTATACTTTATATAGTCAAATGGGCCCAAACTCATGGTCGGAAATAAACGATTAGAATGTCAACACCTAAAATTAGGTGAATTATTGTCTTTGTTTGTTTCGATGTAAAATATTTTTTGTCTTAAAAAATGAATTTTTTTTAAACATTTTTTGGTGACTTTTGTCAAATTTAACTCTTATATAAATTTTAGACAATTGAATTAATGTAGAATACTCATAAATTATTGAATTTATGTGTCTTTTTTAATAAAAATTGATCAAATAGTTTATGAGCACTCTACCTTGGCTCGGTTATATATACACGAGTTACATAAAAGTTGAGTTTGCAACATTGCTTATTAGAAGTTACTCATTACTTATTTTAAACATCTTATTCTTTGAGCCTATAAAATAAAGAAAAAGCACTCATCTCCAAAAATGGTAGCATAAACTCTATGATGATCAAGAAATAAGCTTCACCATAGCTGGGCATAGCCTTGGTGGAGCTTTGGCTCTCCTCAATGCATATGATCATGAGGTTTCAAGTTCAATCCCTGGCCTTCCCATTTGTGTCATCTCTTTTGGTGTACCAAGGGTTGGGAACATAGCATTTAAGGACAAACTTGGTGAAATTGGGGTAAAAACATTACGCATTGTTTTTTTTTTTTTTTTTTTAATAAGTGAAACAAGGGAAATGGAAGGGGATCAAGGAAACACTTTCCGACTCATGATTCTTTTAGAGGAAAGAAAAGGAAGAGAAGTGTGAATGCTTCCATAACAGTAATGAAAAGCGGCTCATTTGACAACAAAATGTGCCTGAAGATTAACACTCCTTGAGACTTTGGTTGCAGACCAAGAAGGAAGAACAGATAAAAGAGAAATGGTGTCAGCAATAGTGGCAGCAGAAGACCATCCCACAGTCAAGTTGTTAAGCAAGATATAGCCCCAAAATTGCCAGGGATCATACTTAAAAAATAAAAATAATAAAAAAAAAAATAAAAAAAATTTCTCCATAAGCTTCATGTGGGTGCTAGAAAATTAAATTGGGTTCACAGGCATGTAGGAACACAGCTTAAGCTTGACATGTTCATGTCACCATATCTTAAGCATGAGTGTGATTTGGTAGGGAGCCACAATTTGGAGATATACCTCCATCTTTTAGATGGATTTCTTTGTAAGCATGCAAGTTTAGGTGGAATGCGAGGAGAGATATTGCATTGGTGAATAAGACAATAGGTATGCTGATAGAGGAGTTGAGGATCCCTCAGTTTTGGTACCAGTTTCCTCACAAGGGGCTTGTGCTTAACAAACATGGAAGGTGGTTGAAGCCCTACAGAGAACCTGAAGATGTTCCTTTTCCATTTTGTGAAACATCTTAGCAAGCATCAGTGTCCATTAATTTGTAGGGTAGATGAATGTTTCAAATTGCAGGATTAAATAAATATCCCTCTTTGAACATTAAGCTTCTTAGTTTTAATGAGGATGATGTACATTTAACTGGCAATTGATTTAGTCTACGACATTGAAGTAGCTCTCAAATTAAAACTCAATTTCTTTTTTTGTTTTTTGTTTTTGTTTTTTTTGTTTGAGTAATGCAATACACTACACTTTTATCTTACTATACTCACGTGACAGGGTTGAGGAATTTGACATGTTTAATTAAATGGACAAAGTTAGGATTAACATATATAGTCTTATACTCATCTATTGATACGACCAAAACTAAACACTAATTGCTACCCGTAGCTAGCTAGATCTAGGCTTGACCATATATACTAGACATAACTCCTTGAAGAGTTGTATCTAATAACATACATAACTATTGGAGGAGTAATTAAGGAGTTGCACATTTTGTTAAGAGGTACCATTGTTTCTATAAAAGGATATTGCATGGTACATGAATTTTTTCATCTTTGCATTCTCTCTCAATTGACGTACGACAGATCGAGTATAATAAAACATAAGATACAAAATATTTGTTTATTAATATATTACAATTTTTAACTCAATTACTTATCAAAATGCCTAATTTAATAAAAAATTTGAGTAGTTGCTCATGATAGATTTGGGCTGCTTAAAATTTAGGTATAAAATGATTTTTGTTATAACATGCGGGGGGCCAAACATTTTTCTTTTTTTTCTGGGCAGGAGAGGACTATAAACTATTTTGCATTGAGAGTATAATTTTATAGATTCTTCTTTTACCATTTCAAATTTCAGCATAAACTATTTTGAATATAATTTGAGACTTGACTTTTCTTTCTTTCATTTTGCCTCTTTCCCGTCTTTCTTTTTCGACTTTTTCCTTACTATATATGCTTCTTCTTTCCTTTTGTTTTCGGACTACAAAGGCGTTGCTATGAGTTATGGGACTACAAAACTCATTGGTGGACCCGTAAATTCCTCAAACTATCTCTCAAACATCCAATTAATGTGATAATGTCTTTTAAACTACAAATTGTGTCAATATATATATTTTTTAAAATTGTCGAAAAATGTCAATATTTTCTAAGGCCAACAAAAGTACAAAAATGACAATAATTTTTTTTTTAATAAGACCAAGAATATCCTTATATATTTAATCAAGAATATCCTTATATATATTATTTTATTAAGGGTATTTTGGCTATTGGGGGAACATTGATATTGTTTATTAATTAGTTTAGATGGTGTCTGTTTGATGCAGATCTGAGTTTTCAACCTGATATTTAGTCATAGGTTAGCGGATGCTGTGTTTTGGTTGATTTGGTCTGTTGTTGATGACTGTATCTTTAGCTTCGGCTATGATTTACTTCAGAGCTTTTTGCTTTGTTTGTAAGAGCTTTAGGCTCGCAACTTTTATCAATTAATAAGTATGATACTATGATATGTTTTTTTTTTAAAAAAAAGTTTATTGGGAACATTAATACAATTAATAGTTTCGAGAAAAACATTGATGATGGGATTGTAGATTAAGGCGAGTATATATATATTCAAGACAAACCATTTTCGTCTCGTTATTCCATCCAACTCCACTATAACTTAATATAGTGTCTTACGTCCTTACAATCACGTTAATTTGATGTGATCCTATTTCTCCCAAATCTCCCTTTAAAATAGGATATAATTCGCATCAAATTATTCATCGGCAGTCGTAATATTCTAAAAACGCACTCTCACTCCTAAGAAAGTTTTTAGTTTGAAGCAAATAAGTAAAAATATTGTTTCAAATATTGGTAGAAATGTTGTATTTATTTATTTTTTAATTTCGTCATTCTCTCTTCCGGAAAAATATGGTTATGAGTATGTGTGAATGATAGCTTTAGATATTAATTATTAGAGCTAGGCTTAAGACCAAACCAAATATGTCCTCACATAATTTAATTTTTTTTTAAAAAATTTTTTTTATAACAAAAAATTAATAGTTTATACAGCATATAGTACAGATTCAAGTACATCTTGTGTTTGCATTCTATCTACAAAAAGATGAACAGTTTTCTCTCTAGCAGGTGAAGGTATGTCTTCAGGATCTCTCTTTGGTTTTACCCATCTCCCATGAGCATTACAAACTAATCCCTTGTTGGCCAATTGATACCAACAACGTGGGATCCTAAGCTCATTAACCAACATGTCACATGCCTTGTTCACTAAGGCAACATCCCTCCTCGCATCAGACCGAAATGTTGTGCTAGTACTATGAAACCCATCGACAAGATGAAGGTATGTCTCGAGGCTATGGAACCCTGCCAAATCCAATCCTCGTTTGAGGTAAGGCGATGAACGAACATCGAGCTTCAATTCAGCTCCAACATGGGTGTAAACCCATTCTAAAGTCCCCGTTATATCATCAAATTTTTGTAAACCCTCGTTGAATACAAGTCCCGGCATCCGAGGGACCATGTCTTGCTTAATCACCACCCTCAATGTTTTAACTCCTAGCTGATGAAGCTCATCTCGAAAAGCCACGTTTCCGACCCTCGGAGCGCCGAAGGAAATCACGCTGACGGGAAGGTCGTGGATGGTTGATGCGGCTTCGTGAGCATTGAGGAGAGCCAATGCGCCACCCAAGCTATGACCGGTGATTGTAAGGCTAACTTGTTCACCTTTTTCCCTATACAATTCAACAAGCCTTGTCACTTCTTTCATCACTTGCTCTGAGGCGCTTGTTTTGTTGTACCTAGTAGATTCATTCTTACAAGTGTAAAGACTGTGAAACCCGTGTTCAACTTTGGCATCTCTCTGCCCAAATGGCTCTAACTTCCTTTGCATATCCTCGTACCACTCCGAGGGCGCCACGGTTCCACGCCACGCCACCACAATGTCTCTCCGTCCGATCCTACGTGTCTCCTCGTCATCGCTGACCGCCACATATCCCATCCAGTTGGAATCTTTGCTCCACGTGTTAACCAAATGTGACCTCTCCAGCCACTGAGGCATATCTATGTGGGACATGGCATAAATATAGTTGGTGACTCTGTAGCCATTTTTAGTGAGGCCTAGTTTCTCAAACAAGTTTTTGCGGTTGTAGCGGCAACTCCCGCAATACTCGGAGAAAGAATCAAAATCAAAAGCGTCGTATGTTGCTTGTGCGAATTCTCCATATTTGACAACCTCTCGTCGGAGCCAAGGTGGAAGAGGATCCAAAAGATTGTCCCAATCTGAAGAACCGTGGATCTCACGCCACTTGTGCGCTATCACCTCCTTGGGAGAAGTTGTGGGAGTGGAGGGTTTCTCTTCACTAAAAGAGTCCCAAATGGATTGGTGAAGCTCCGTACGAGGAGGGGTTTCAAGATGGAGGTGGAGGAGATGTGAGAGCGATTCGGCGAGGCGTGAAGCAGGATTTGATGGTTTTGTTTTTGGGGGATCAAGAAGAGCTTGTTGATGGGCATGGACTACAGAAATCCTGGTCATGGTGGAATATTGTGTGGTGGGAAGATGATTGTAGATCATTGTGGATAGAGCCATGATTATCGATCACCTGGGAATTAATCCTTGGGATTTGAAGGTGAAGATTAATGTTGAGGGGATGTGGGGGAGATGAAGAGGGTATATATAATAGGAAGAGAGGAAGAGTTTCACGCGGAATCGTAGTGGACTGGAGCAAATGTTAAAAGACTTGACTTGTATATGAAAAGGTCATATTAATTAAGTACATGATTCACACGTTTGATGGGGATTGGGTCAGTGGTACTATTTGAATTATCTAAAATTACTTAATAACTTGTGACCAAGTCCAACAATCTATATATATATATATATAGAAAGAAAAACAACATTTTCTTTTTTTTTTACATTGGAATCATGCCTGAATTTGATGCCCCATATTCATATCTTTTAAGGCATTACTTATTATTAGAAGCGTCGATTTCAAATATTTTAGGGGAAACTTCACTGAAGACCCCTAAACTTCTATCCGATTTGATAAACCCTCTCTAAAACTTCAAAATCTCTCAATTTAGTCTCCTAAATTTTCAATTGCTCTCAATTTGGACCACTTCGTCAGATTTCAAACGTTACATGACATATATACCTCTAACTTTTGTATAAAATTCTAACTTCCAAAACATTTTTTTTATTTTATTTTTTTAAAATAACAAAAATCTTGGATATTTTGGTCCTTTTCTTCCTTTTTTTTTTTTTTTTTTTTTTTTGAACTGCTAAAATTAATGTAGGGGTCCAAATTGAGACCAATTGAAAGTTCAGAGGACTAAATTGAAAGATTTTAAAGTTTAAAGAAGTATTTCAAAACAGGTAGAAGTTCAGAAGTGTTCAGTAAAATTTTTCCAATATTTTAATAACAAAAGTGGATGTTACAGTTAAGTACCATTTTTGTTATATAATACTTCCAACTACTACCGGAAGAGGGAGTATAATAGAGGACGAAGTATACAACGAGCTTGTATTCCAAAGTAATATGTGCATCATCATCAATTTTTGTGGTCAATTTGGTTTCAATAGGGTGCATGATTTTGGAAGGTGACCCCTCCAAAAACATACTTAAATTTATATAACTAATTTTTAGTAATATATATATATATATATATGAACGAGTTAACGAGTTTGACAGACGAGCCGGTTGAGCTTTAATTTAAACTAGCTAGCTCACAAGCCTTTATCGAGTTTACTCGAGAGAGTCAAGTATGTATCATTTATTAATCAAGTGGGTTTTTACACTAACAAGCTATAATTTGGGTCCAAGCAATCCGAGCGAGTTGTGGAGCAGACTAGTTTTTTACTGCCCTAATCTTTGATATTATCTAATTGAAGAGCCCTGTGCTTAAATCGTTCGATTTCTTTCCAAACAAAAAAGTACTCATCAATTTATAAATTGAATCCAAATCTGAGATTTCATTAATTCTCTCTTTATCCCAAATATTTCAAATGGATTAATCATCAATTAATTTTTTAAATAGTTGAAGCGCCTTTATTAAACTTATTATCTGCAGAGATTGAATGAGTCTCATTTCTTGGATAAGCAGAGTGCCCGTTCTAGTTAGCCCAAATATAGTATTAATGCTTTACTATATATTTAAGGTTCTTTTATTATTTGAACTATTCAATATTTCAACTTTTATGTCGTTTACAAACATATGCATAAAACTGAAAATAAAAATGTTTTTAATTAATGAAAGACTTTCTTGACAAATGTTAAATAAAAAATATTCAATCTTGAAAATACTTGTCTAGGAACAAACATTACTGAAAAGTACTTGCTCTAATTTTCAAGATAGGCCAGCTCATGGGGCATTGTAATGAGCATTATATTAACATCGAGTAATATTAGAAGTTCTTATCTGTTCTTTTTGTGTCATTCTATGAATGTATGTTGTGACTTTTAAAATTATTATTTGATCAAAATTAAATAATGATCAATTACAAACCCAAGTGATATCATTTTTTAGAGTGACTTCTAGTATTACTCAGATACAGCTATTAATACAAAACCCTAGCTAACAATAAGGGTGAACTTAAAAGCGATTGAAAAATAGAATATTCATATTCCACCCTTTAATAATTCCAAAATAAAATTACAAAATTCGTAATAAGAGTATGTTTGACATTGCAATTTCATACACAAAAAATGCGATTTTAAACCAATTCACATATAAAAATTAAATTTCAATTTTAAAAGTCAAACCGTAATTTTATCAAACACTTAACTGTATTTTAATAATTATTATTTTTAAATCGTACTTTTTAAATTGTAAACGCAAACAACCCGAGAATAAGGGGAGATTGAACCCCATTTGACCAGTGGAAAGAATATAAAACTTGGCTTTATAACATACTACATCCAACCAGTACGTACCGGACGATAGAGTATAATATTAGGTCAGTTTTTTGACATTCAACACATACACCTTGGCAATATTCCAACTTCCACGTGTGAATAAAACACCCAGTCAATTACTTTCTTGCATGTAATTAAAGATATGGATTTAGGACTGGAGGAAACTGCAAACCTTTTTAACTTTCAACACGTCGGGGTTGGTATATTCCAACGTCACATGTGTACGTATCATGCATTCCCTCGATGGGCTTTGAAAAAAAATAATTGAATCCCACAATTTTCTAAGGAGAAAAATAAGTCAAGGGAAAGGGTTATATTACAAAGATTACAAGCGCAAAATTTTCCCAAGTTTCACAAGTATTACTTGTGAAAGTCTCTTACATATATAAAACTAAACTCAAAGTAGAATGATACCGGTTTAGTGATAGCGCTTTCTGAACCACTGATGTACCATAATGAGAATGAGTCATACTATAATTCAATTGGTCTTGAAAGTTAAAGTTCTTTCTAAGTCTGTTTGATAAAGACTTTTACATACTTATTACAGTCTTTTACATACAAGACTCAACTCAAAGTAGAATGTAAATCAAGAGTAATGCTAAATACTCAATTATAATCCTGTAAACATTATCAAATATGATTCGAGTCATATATTTGATACGCGAACTTCAACATCGACAGCTTGATGCTATCAGATTTTTTGGTCTTCTTTGATGAATGAGATAGAATTTTTAGCTCTTCTGGTTAGAAAATCGTGGCATGCCATTCACTGAATCAGAATGCATAGCTTTATAGGGATGAAAAATATTTCATTAGAATTTTGAAAATGGATTTATGGGTAAGTTTGTGTTGAATGCATTCGATCGTGGCTTGCTTTTTCAATTTAAATATTTACATACAATAAAGTAATTGAGTCGTGAATGCATGATACACATGTAGGTGTTGAAATGTCAAAAAGTTTGCAGCATTTTAAATCGTACTTCTACCGACTATTATATTATTTCGTCTGCTAGTGCTTGGAAGTCGTTTGGTCAAAAGCCAGGTTTTATATTCTTTGGTTTATGGTCCGTTTGGGAGTGTATTTTTTAAAAAATAATTGCGTTTTTAAATAAAATCGTAATTTTGGAGTGTTTGAGATTATGATTTAAAAAATACAAATATTAAAATCGTGAAAAAATCCGTGATTTCTATAAGCTGATTAGAAGGTGCTTATTTGAAAAAGTGCGAATTTAAACCAAAATCACGATTTCGTTTAAAACAATATTTGGCGCAATATTTACCTATTTGGCCATGAAACCGCAATTATATGCTAATGTTATCCAAACACTCAATTGATAAAAAAAAATACTTCTTAACATGTTTTACCAAATGCCTATGCGATTTTAAAAAGTAGCGATTTCAAAAACGCAATTTTTAAAATTGTATTTATTGAAATTGCACTTCCAAACGAGCACTTAGGGTCCGTTAAATTATTACAAGATAATATATACGGCAAACTAAATTATAAAGAATAGTTACAGCATTAAGTTAAATTATTCCTATATGAATTATGATAATAAAAGGATATATGCCGACAGCATCATGTCTTGGGAAAGAAGAGATGCTGCATGTCTAGTCTTTCCAAGGCGTCACATAAGTTTAGCTTATCTGGAGAATATTTTGTTGAGCTTGAGTAACTGCCTGGCTCATGTATTCTAACACTCTAGACTGTTAAGGATAAAATTCCATCATTCAAGGTGATTAACAGGCCATGATTCAATCTGACTGACAGCCCAACTCACAGCTCTCTATGCTTCCTGTGACAAGCAACCCCTCAGCCATATTTTGCTTCTCTCCAGGATTTAAGTAAGCAACAACTGTATTCTTCCATGACAACCAAAGATAGAAGTCTTCTCATTTTTCATAATTGGTTTTACTTTTGCCTCTAGTGTATTAGCCTACATGTGGCTTTCCTTTTGTACTTTTTTCCTTTGTAATTTATCTTGTACTAAGCTTGGCTATATATATATATGAATAAACTACTATGATGTTGGTAAGTTAACCAAATCAGTGCTTCTCAAATTCTATCATAGACCATTTAAAGGGAACCATTCAATTCGTAATAACTTATGCTTGCAATGAGCAAAGTGAAGATTTTTTTCAGGTAAATGTTGTAGAACATACAAATGCTCTAACTAACTTATGAAGAGGATAATTAAACAAAAAAAAAAAAACTTATGCAGAGGATTAGGATTATTTCCAAATGGCCGCTTGAAGTAGTTTCTTGAATTGTTTTTCAGCACTTTTTCACACACGGGTCATGCTTTTTCAATGTAAAATTTTTAATTTTTTTTTTCACATCATGCGTTTGATAAAATGCCTAAGGCCTATTTGAGATTGCGTTTAAGTAAGTTAAAAGTGCGTTTAACACTCAAAAAGTCCGTTTAAAGAAAAAAAGTAATCATTTGGTAAAAGAATTAAAAGCACTTTTAAAAGTCTAAAAAGCCTAAAAATGACCAAAATGCACTTTTGGCAAAAGCTTAAAAATGAAGCTTTTGCTAGAAAGCATTTTTTTTTTTACTTAAAAGCTCTATTTCTCAAGTGCAATCTCAAACAGATTCTAAGCCAACATTACTTGTGTGTTGTATGGAAAAGGTGAAAGCTTACTTATGTTGGTGAGGGTATAGGCTACCAAGTAAGCTTATGAAAATTGAAGGATGACAAGCACATCAAGTCAAAAGTCACCTAATCACCCTCATCCTATACAATCCTATACAAGCACATCAAGTAAGTTCAATTAAATTTGTTAGCTTTAGTTAAGGTTAGGAAGTTAATTAGTTATGATATGAGATTTAAGTTTGGAATAAAATTTTAATTGAGGTGTGTTTTTTTTTTTTTAAGAAAAACAATGATAAAATGATGAAGCTAGATAGAGAGCTTCATAGAAGCTTCACCTTTTTTATTTTTATTAAAAAAAAAAAAAAAAAAAAAAAAAAAAAAAAAATTGATCTAGAGGATGTGTCGGTAAGAACAAACAAAAAGTAACAAATGAAACCATGCAGAATCAAAAGGCAAATGAAAAGAAGAAATACAGGACCGCATTACTGAAAGAGAAAGAGAATGGGACTTTCTCTATTCAAATAAGGGAAAACAGGGGACTTCCTGCCGAGTTAAAACAGAGAAAAAATGCTGCTGCATTAATAAGCAGCAGAACTTCTGTCATCCTTTTCCTACAAACATTAGAAAAACTCCCCATCACTCGTTTTTCTATAAAAGACCCAACACTTGCCATCTTCGTAAAATACCAAAAAAGAGAGCAATAATTCACCTCCCCTGTTCTGGCTTCACGCCAAGAGTACATGAGAAGGCAGAGAGACAGAGAGATTAAAAAAAAAAAAAAACAGGGAGGAGATCCCTTGAAGTAGCGGCCATTTTGTGTAGCGAGGTGAGGACTTTCAGTGTTAGTTTTTTTTTTATAATACGTTCCGTTTATTTTGCGAAATAGACCCCAAATAATAGAATGGTTATTCTTATAGAATAGCTATTTTTTCATTTATTAAGAGTTTATTTCTAAGAATAGTTATTCACACAGAATAAATATTCTCTTAAAAGAGAAATAGTTATTGTTGAGAGTAAATACCTCCCATTTGGGCCTGGCAACCCAAAGGCCCACAGCTCAGTAACAAGGCCATGAACTAAGTCCCAACAAGCATGTTCTATAATTAATGAAAGTCCAGCTCACAAGGATCGACGTTGAAAAGAAGAAAGATATTATGCAAGCCCGGTTAGTCGAGGATTGACTACCCGGGGACAGCCCTCCTGAGGCTGTCAAACCCTTAGCTTCCGAGAGATCATTTGTCACTATAATCAAGCATTGTAGCCACGCCAAACTCCCAGTATTCAAACGGTTGACTCTCATTGGGTTAGAGAGTCTTTTCGCTATTATCCAATATCACAAGGATAGTGTTAGAGCTCGCATTAAACTACCATTCTCAATTCAAATTAGGCTACACGGATAATACCAAAAGGAAAGAGGATCAAGCTATAAGACTCGGATAAGATCACAGAAGAACTCCAGTCTGAGTGAATCTATCGGCCTATAAATAGATCGCACTCCAGGTATCAACACTGACGTTAAATACATAGTGATTACTTGCACCTTTCTCACAGATCTTACTTGAGCATCGGAGGGAGATCACGCTCAAGACAGGACATTTTCTCTTCGTGTTTACTTTCTCTATTTCAGGATTCGATCTCAGAGCCCTCATTCACATGTACTAGAAATTGTTCTAACAATTATTCCTCTAAAAAATGAAAAGAATAGCTATTCCTGAAAGAATAGACAAAGTGGTTCAAAAAAAACCATTTTTTGTTTTATTTTTCTTTCAAACTTAAAAATTCAAAAAACAAAAAATAAAAACAAAAACTGTTGAATGTTTTGGTGGCACGGCCATCCACAGCAAACCCTAGAGGTGGCCGCGCCACCCCTGATGTTAGTGGGGGTGGCCGTGACCACCCCCGGGTAAGAATCCGGGATGGCTGCAACCACCCTCCGAGGGCACCAGGGGTGGCCACACCACCCCTAGGGTTTGCTTTGGGTGGCCGGCCACCCACAATTTCAACATTTGGTTTTTAGATTTGAATTTTGAAAAAATCATATGGGCTCTTTAGTAATTTTGGTTCAATTTCAATTATGCAATATGTATTGCTACAAACTAAGGAATATAAATAATTATTCAATTCAAACATCTTCAATTTCCAGTAATAACTACTAATTTTCCTAACGGAATACACATTTCACAAACCAAATGAGGCCTAAAGTTTTATGTTGCTCATAGAATGCGATTTATGTGTGGGGTTAATGACAAAGTGGTTTATAAGAACCAGAATTTGATTTTAGAGATTTTCTTGTAATTGATTGTAATCTGCTATCATCAGATTTGATGATTTGATTACCATATTTATCTATCTCCATTTTCCTATAAGGACTCGGCTTCCATGCGGCAAACCAAACTACCGCATATTGTTTGAGGGCTGTGATTCCCTTAGGCAAACTACTCATTAACTACACTAACGTGGACAAAAATAAAAAAAAATAAAAATAAAATATAGGGGAAATTAATCCCATTAACTCCCTTCCATCTTCTCTCTTTCTTTTTTTCTACCCAATATGATTCTCTCTCTGTTTAGGAAGATCTTTCTACCCAAGAGAGATCATTGGTTCTTTCTTTCTACCCAAGAGAGAAAGAATAGAAAGAAAGAGAAGAATTGATAGTTTTCTTATTGAACAAGCAATTTTGAGGATTGCTCAACCTCCAAGTTCACAATTGAACCAATGTCTACAAAGCTACTGATTACATCTCAAAAGAGTCTATTTATAGCTTCTTCATGAACTAACAACTTCTAACTAACTCAACTGAACTATAACATAATTAACAGAAGCTAACAGAATTAACAGAAGCTCCTAACTAGATAGCTAAGCCACATGCGGCTGCTTCCTTCTAATACAATCAATTAAGTAAGATAACCAACTACTCATTTTGTTCTTCCACCCTTGCATCTCCATGTGGATGAATATGCAGCTGCCACCTCATCATCTTCTTGCACAGCATATTACAATACTTCCCTGTTTAAAACACCTTGCCCACAAGGTGTGGGTAGGCCTTTTCAAGGAGTGAAACTCCTCCCAAGTTGCATCCTTAGGAGAATGTCATGTTCATCTTACCAACACTTTAGTAATTGCATGATTGTCTTGAGCCCTAGACCTCCGAGCTAGCACTCCTACTGGTTCAGGCTGAATGATCCCATTTCAATCGACAAGAGGCAATGTAGGGACTGCAGTATTGCTTCTCCCTATCTTTGGCTTGAGTTGTGAGACATGAAATGCATGATGTATCTTGGTAGTGGCTGGTCAATTCAATTCATAACCTACCTCCCCAACCTTTCTAACCATTATGAAAGGACCATAGAATATAGGGAACCATTTCAAAGCCCTTCGACTAACTAAAGAGCCTTGTCTGTAAGGCTGCAACCTGAGATACACTTGTTGTCCAATGGCTAAGGTCCTCTCAGACCTTCTCAAGTCAACATATTTCTTCATTCTTTGTTGATCATCCTGTAGATTATGTTGTAAAAAGGCTAAGATCTCCTCTCTAGACCTTAAGACTACATCCACAACAGCCACCTTAGTAGTCCCGGGTACATAGATCAACAATCTAGGTGATAGTCTCCCATAAACAGCTTCAAAAGGTGTCATCTTGATGGATGCCTTCCAACTGGTGTTAAACTAATATTCAATCCAAGGTAGCCAAGATATCCACTACTTAGGCCTATCATGATCAAAGTACCTCAAATAGTTTTCCAGACTTTTGTTAATTAGCTCAATTTGGCCATCTGTTTGTGGATGGTTGATAAGGGCCGAATGTTGCACATTCAAGCCCCTTAATTTACATATGTTAATTCCTTAGCATTGTTATTTGTTTGATTTTGTTTTGTTTTGTTTTTTTTTTTTTTTGTGTTTCTGGTCTCATTTGACAAACCATTGGTAATTGGGCTTTAAAAGACAACATTCTGAGCATTCTGGATCTAGGATCGAACGCAGCACTCCTGGGATTGAGCGCACCTGTGCTCGAGCATATGCGGCCAAGGATCGAGCGCATGACTGCGCTCACGCGCATATCAGCTAGGCTCGAGCACACATAACCTCGGATCGAGCGCACACGGGCGTACAGTGCACGGTAAGAATCCTTTTCCAGTTTGGACTTGGTTTTCAGTCTCCCAATTGGACTAGGAGACTGACTTCTGATTTTCTGAGGATTTCTAGGGTTTTAGGGTTTTCCAAGTCCCTATAAATAGAGCTCTAAACATTGTAAACAGACACACCGCTTCCTAGAGCTAGAAATCAAAAAATTGTTTTTGAAACTTAGAAGATTATGAGCCGCTAAACCCCTTCGTGGGGTGTAGATGTAACCCTATCCAAGTACAATGGTTTGATTGTATTTAATTTCTAGAATTTCAATTTATGCTTGTTAATTGTATAACTATGAGAATTGCTACCTTTTGATTATGTTCTTAATTATTAAATGCAATTGTTCTTAAATTCCAAAATCAATATTTGTGAAATTCTTCTCTTGTCTTAGAAAGTATTTTACTTTTATTGAAATCAAATCATTCTTGTTTTCTGTGATTATGAGGATGATGGTTATACAATGGGTTTAATTGACATATGATCAATAGGATTTGATAGGCCATGCCTAGGGAAGACGGATTGTACTACACCCTAGTTTAGTGTAATTTAGGTAGACAGTCCGTGCCAACCGAAGATGGGTTACACTTATTCATTGATTGTATGTATCCTGTTAAAGAATTTGATAATTTATACCTAGGAAAGACGGGTCGTACCGCATCTTAGTGGTTAGGTGGACGATCCGTGCCAACCGAAGATAGATTATGCTTATTCTTTAATAAGGTAGTTTCTTGTTTATTTATAACATGCATAGAATGAATTTCTGGGATTAATTATGATTAACCATTGTTGTGCGGATAGAGGTGAAGTCAATACCCTACACTCTCTCTCTTATTTTAAATCTCTTTTATTTTCATGCACTTTAGTTTTAAAGAAAATCAAATCAAATATCTTTTTAATTAAGTTAATTTTAATCTTTCGAATTTGATAATAAAACCCCTATAGTCCTTGAGGTTCAACACCCTCAATATAGCCATATCCTACAGGATTCGTACTATTACGAATGGTAATTTTAATTGATATTTTTTGTCACAAAAATACCACATCAATTTTTGGCACCATTGCCGGGGACTACTTAATGGTTTTATTGTCAAATTTTTAAGGATTAATTTTAGCTTAATAATTAATTTTTCTGTTTTAAGTTGCTAATTTTAATTATGTTGTGTGTTTGTTTTTTTTTTAGAATTTGCAAACAGGTCTGTAAGCTGCCTTCTCTGTGACTATGATCGAGTGCAAACCGCGTGCGATCGAGCGTACAGACGCACTTCAGCAAGCACCAAGCCAGTAGCGCTCGAGCCCTCTCCACGTGTGCTCGCACCCATCTGCGGCAGTACACTCAAGCGCACCTTGTCGTGCGATTGAGCGCACTTGCGGCAGCTTGCATCCAGAACCCTGAGTGCAATCTAAGGCCGTTTGTGAGCTTTGTTTGGTTTATGTTTTTAGCTTATTTTCTTTCTATTCTTTTTAAATTTCTGTTTAGTTTATGAGAGGTCGTCGTTCTTTGTCTTTTCCATTAATTTCTTGCGACCTTGAAATTGAACGCACCCCTAGACAAATTAGATCCCAAAATAACTCTAATTTGCTAGAAGAGCGTTCCACTGAGACCATGGGGGACGGTAACCACGTAGCATTGCAAGATCACTATCTTCCTACCACTTAAACTACTCCCACATGTCTGCGGTTGCCGGAAATTACGGCAACCCATTATGAAATTAAGCCCAGCACTATACGAAGTTTACCTTCTTTCCTAAGGCTTAGTACTGAAAATCCTTATGACTTCCTCAGTGATTTCGAAGCAATTTGTGATACCACTAAAATGAACGGATTCACTGAGGATGCCCTAAGGATGCGTCTTTTTCCTTTCTCCCTCAAGGAAAAAGCCAAACATTGGTTCCAGTCCTTAACACCCAATTCTATCACTTCTTGGGCTCAATTGCAACAATAATTTCTTAAGAAGTATTACCCCATAGGAATGACCAATGACACTAGGAGAGCCATTACTACCTTCTCCCAATATGAGGGAGAAGATTTTCATGAGACTTGGGATAGGTTACAGAGCTTGCTTAGATCATGTCCACACTACGCTGTCCCAAAATGGCAGCTAGTGCAGTGTTTTTATGATGGCCTAACCGAGTCCAATAGAAAAATGGTAGATGTATCATGTGGGGGAACTTTCATGTTAAAAAGTGAAGATGAAGCATGGGCTATGTTTGAAAATTTGAGTAACAATTCTCTTCAACTGGTCTCCACCAGACGAAGGGCACCAGCACCTAAAGCACTCAAGACAGGGAGTTTGTATGAAGTAGGCCATTCCCCAAACATGGCTAACCAAGTAGTTGAGGCTATCACCAAGAAGCTAGACCAATGGATGACTGCTGGTTTTGCTCCTCATACTATCCACATGCACACACCACATGAATCTTGCTCATTTTGTTCAAGTTCTATGCACCATGTAAATAACTGCTATCTTGCTGGAAATTTTAGTGATGTTGGTAATGAGCAGGTTAATGCAGCTTTCTTCCGACCGGGTAATGATCCATATTCCAATACTTACAACCCCAGGTGGAGAAATCATCCAAATTTCTCGTGGAAGAATTCAAATTCGGGCAACTCAGCCCTAGGGCCACACAATCAAGCTCAATCCAACGGGCAGCCCTACCAACCTCATTCCACTTATCGGCCTCCACAGCAGCACTACCAGTCTCCCACAGAGTCTAATTTTGAGGATCGGATGCTAAAAGCAATGAGTGAGCTGACCAGCGAGATAAAGCAGTCAGTCAAGGCTCAAGAGGAGATAGTAAACTCACATACCAAATCCATTGCCAAGCTGGAAGCTCAAGTTGAACAACTTGCCAACACCCTCAACAAAAGGGATGAAGGAAAGCTTACAAGTTAGCCAGTGGTAAATCCTAAGGGGCACTACATGGTAGATGAGGGCACTTCATACTATTAGCAAGTTCAAGCCATCACCACATTGCGGAGGGGAAGAATAGTTGACAAGCATGTGGAGGAGAAGAAGGATGAGCAAAATGAGACCCCATAGAATCTGCATCAGGACAAGGATAAACAAGTAAGCATCGAGGCATCTTCATCATCTGCCCCCACTCCTGAGGTACCATATGAGCCTAAGGCCCCCATCCCAGAACGTCTCAAGGCACCCTCCCACTTCGGGAAACAAGGAGAGAAGATACAAGACATGATGGAAACATTCAAGCCGGTTCAAATCAACATCCCACTCCTTGATGCCATCAAGCAAATTTCAACTTATGCAAAATTTCTCAAGGACTTGTGCACTCAAAAGAGGAAGAATCAGAAGCACATTCCCAAGAAGGTCATTCTCACCGAGCAAGTAAGCTCTTTGATTCAGCATAACACTCCTCCAAAGTTCAAAGACCCTGGAGCACCTACAATTTCATGCGTCATCTAAAACATTGAGATTGAGAGAGCTCTCCTCAACTTAGGAGCTGGTGTTAATTTGCTTCCATACTCGGTATATTAGAAACTGGGCCTAGAGGAATTGAAACCGACAAGTACTATCTTGCAATTGGCTGACCGCTCGATCAAGAAACCCCATGGGATTGTGGAAGATGTCATTATCAAGGTGGACAAGTTCTATTATCTAGTTGACTTTATAGTTCTGGACACAGAACCGGTCCCAAATCCAGAGAAGCATATTCCTGTCATCCTTGGGCATCCTTTCCTTGCCACAGCCAATGCATGCATCAATTTCTGGACCGGAGTAATGAAGATCTCTTTTGGGAATATGAAGATCAGATTGAACATCTTCAATGCCTTCCAGAATGCGCCTGATCAGAATGCATGGTTCTTCTTGGATGACATTGGAGAAACTGTTGAAGACCCACCTCCTGATCCTCTATCTGAAGTTCCATCATGGAGCAACCCACCGAAGCCTATGCCTCTCACTCCAAGTATTCCACCACCTGATGACAACCCCACATGGGACATATTTCATTCAGAGGTTGCTGAAGTGGATTTCATTGGGGTCGAAATTTTTTTGGCAAATTTCCTAGCTACCCCAGTTTTTGAGAACTCCCATAGAGACAAGAGGTTGATCATGAAACCAATTCAGGACAAATACCCTGAACATCACCATAGAGAGCATCAAGACCTATTAGCTGGGAGAAGCAGTTTCGGGATGTTAAGAAGAATCTTCTTCCTTGTGGAGTGCTACATGATCATAAAGAAGAAGGGATGGAAGAACTTGATTAGACTTCTGAAGGATCGAGGTAAGATCCTTCGAGACTCAGACTTACATTGAGAAATACCTCATAGGATCAAGCGCAAGCCCTGTGCGCTCGACTCCTCATTCCACCAGGGTACATGATCTCCATCCAGGTTTATTTTATCCATTGTTGCTTCATTCTTTGTTTATATTTTTACAACAATGTGTGCACTTGATTGGTATTTGGTTGGAGTATCACTTGACATGTGTTTTTGCATTCAAGTTTGGGGGAATGATATGCCCACATCTGCTCATTCAGGTATTTCTGTACTCTTGATCTTATTCTTTAGTTCTATACATACATTGGGGACAATGTATGATTCAAGTTGGGGGGTATGGAAAAACAAAACACAGTCCATTATTATTGTTATGTCATTCCTAAGCATATGGTTGAGCTTTGATTTTGGTTTGAAATTCATTGGTAGGCTTAAAGTTGTGAACACATAATCATATGACTTATGAATTTGAGTCTTATTACTTACTTTTGGCAACATAAGATGCTTCTTGTTTCAATTTAAATCTATCTTGAGCACACTAGCACATGTCTGTGAGGTATGAATTTTGAGACCAATTATGTTTGTTTTCAATATCTTGAATTCTGTTGGGTGACATATTGGGTGAATAACTTTGGCATGCTATAAAAATAAATAAATAAATAAATAAAATCAAATTTCAATTTTTTGCTGAGTAACCGGACCTCTTGCCTCATTAAGCAGTGAGTGTTCGTATCAAAAAGTAAAAATTTTGGGTTGATTAATAAAATGGCTAGCTTAGCTTTGTAGCCTTTTTGACTCTAGTTAGTAAGTCCTTAGGGATATCTTCACACCTAATGCCCTAAAGCTATTTGGTTTGGGAGACATTGGCCTAACACTCGATATATGGGTCAACTAGAAAGCTTAAGGGAGCTAAGCATTGCAAAGCCTACAAAAAAAAAAAAAACAAAAAGAGAAAAAAAAAAAAAAATATATATATATATATATATATGCCTTGGTTGTTTCATTTCATATGAAGTCCAATGAATTCTGAGATGTTGATTCTTTCATATTGGAATTATTTTGAAGCCGTTCACTTTGCACTAATTGAAATTTGTGTATCTCAATCTGCCATTATATATATGTGTGTGTGTGTGTATGCCTTGGTTGTTTCATTTGATATGAACTCGAATGAATTCTGAGATGTTGATTCTTTCATATTGGAATTATTTTGAAGCCCCATAATTATGTGTTAGTTCACTTTGCACTAATTGAAATTTGTGTATCTCAATCTGCCATTGGTAAGTGATTTGACTTATAACTCCTTGGAATTTTGAAGATGGAGTTTTTAATTTTAAGCTTGCTAAGGAATGAGAACCATTATTTTTGTGATGCTTTATCCTTTTGAATGACATAATGATGACAATGTTTGTGAGTATCATTCCTGAAAAACCCTCACGAGACTTCACTCGTCCTCTAGGGAATTCCTAAGGGTTTAAAAGGCTTGCTGCATACACTAAATGCAACCGTACATCTCACGAAAGCTGGATTTATCTTTTTAGTTTTCACTTTATTTTCTGTTTTATATTGCTAAGGGACTAGTAATATGTAAGTTGGGGGGTGTGATAAGTGCCCAATGTTGCACATTCAAGCCCCTTAATTTACATATGTTAATTCTTTAGCATTGTTATTTGTTTGATTGTTTTTGTGCTTCTGGTCTCATTTGACAAACCATTGGAAATTGGGCTTAAAAGGACAACATTCTGAGCATTCTGGATCTAGGATCGAGCGCACCTGTGCTCGAGCGTAAGCGGCCAAGGATCGAGCGCATGACTGCGCTCGCGCACATATCAGCTAGGCTCAAGCGCACATAATCTCGGATCGAGCGCACACGGGCGTACAGTGCACGGCAAGAATCCTTTTTCAGCTTGGACTTGGTTTTCAGTATCCCAATTGAACTAGGAGACTGACTTCCGATTTTCTGAGGATTTCTAGGGTTTTAGGGTTTTCCAAGTCCCTATAAATAGAGCTCTAAACATTGTAAACAGACACACCGCTTCCTAGAGCTAGAAATCAGAAAATTGTCTTTGGAACTTATAAGATCATGAGCGGCTAAACCCCTTCGTGTAGGGTGTTGATGTAACCCTATCCAAGTACAATGGTTTGATTGTATTTAATTTCTAGAATTTCAATTTATGCTTGTTGATTGTATAACTATGAGAATTGCTACCTTTTGATTCTGTTCTTAATTATTAAATGCAATTGTTCTTAAATTCCAAAATCCATATTTGTGAAATTCTTCTCTTGTCTTAGAAAGTATTTTACTTTTATTGAAATCAAATCATTCTTGTTTTTTGTGATTATAAGGATGATGGTTATACAATAGGTTTAATTGACATATGATCAATAGAATTTGATAGGCCATGCCTAGGGAAGACGGATTGTACTACACCCTAGTTTAGTATAATTTAGGTAGACAGTCCGTGCCAACCGAAGATGAGTTACACTTATTCATTGATTGTATGTATCATGTTAAAGAATTTGATAATTTATACCTAGGGAAGACGGGTTGTACCGCATCTTAATGGTTAGGTGGACGATCCATGCCAACCGAAGATAGATTATGCTTATTCTTTAATAAGATAGTTTCATGTTTATTTATAACATGCATAGAATGAATTTCTGGGATTAATTATGATTAACCATTGTTGTGCGGATAGAGGTGAAGTTAATACCCTACACTCTCGCTCTTATTTTAAATTTCTTTTATTTTTATGCACTTTAGTTTTAAAGAAAATCAAATCAAATATCTTTTTAATTAAGTTAATTTTAATTTTTCAAATTTGATAATAAAACCCCTGCAGTCCTTGAGGTTCGAGACCCTCAATATAGTTCTATCCTACAGGATTCGTACTATTACGAGTGGTAATTTTTAATTGATATTTTTGGTCACAAAAATACCACATCAATGGTAACTGGTGCTCATCTTGAGTGTGGTTCCTTGCATTCTAAACAATTCCTTCCAAAATGCACTAGTAAAAGTAAGGTCACAGTAAGAAACTATGAATGTAGGCATACCATGTAGCTTAATGATATAAGTAACAAAGAGCTAAGCAATCTTGAATGTAGTGTAAGGACGAGCCAAAGAGGTTGAATGACTGTACTTAGACATTCTATCCACCACCACTAAGACTACAGAATGTCTATTGGAGAGGGGTAATCCTTCCACAAAGTCCATAGATATATCAAACCAAATCTGGAGAGGAATTGGATAGGGTTGCAGCAATCCAGCAGGAGATGTGTTCTCATGCTTAGTTTTCTGACAAATTTCACTTCCTAATAAACTATTTAAGATCATTCTTCATTCCCTTCCAAAAAAAATCCCTTGTTGCCCTCTGCATTTTTCTTTCATAACTAGAGTGACCTGCAAGCTGATCACCATGAACAAAAGATAAGACTTGAGCCTTAATGATTGGATCATCTCCTAGGTAGAGTATATTTTTGTAGAACACCAATCCATCTCTGTAAGCATATATACTGGTATTCAATTGATTATTTAGTCACTTAGTAACCAACTCCTTCATTAGTAAGTCATCCTTATAATGTTCTTTCAACTTAGCAACCCAATCCAAGGTGGGAATTGATAAAATAGCAATGGAGATCTTTTCTGTCTAGTCTTCTCTTCTAGATAGACCATCTGCCACTCTATTGTCAATATCCTTCTTAAACTGCACTATAAAATCATAACCTAACAACTTTGTACCATTTCTGTTGGAAAGGAGTTCTAACCTTCTGTTCTAGCAAGAACTTCAAGCTTTGTTGGTCAGTTTTGACAACAAAACTTTGCCCTAATAGGTAAGGTCTCCACTTTTGGATTGCAGTCACCAATGCCAATAACTCTTTCTCACAAGTGGACATGAGAAGAGCTCTTTCTTTCAAGGCTTTACTCAAATAGGCAATAGGTTTACTATTTTGAATCAAAACTACTCCTAACCCAACTCCACTTGCATCACATTCATTGACAAAGGGTTGAAAAAAGTTTGGCAAAGCTAGGACTAGAGCTTCAGTTACTGCAGCTTTCAGGTTTTGAAAACCCTCCTTGGCAGCTTCATCCCACTTGAATACTTTCTTTTTCAACATAGAAGTTAAGGGAGTAGTAATTGATCCATACCCTTTTATAAACTTCATGTAGTAGCTTGTTAAACCCAAGTATCCTCTTAAGGATTTGATGTTACTTGGAAATAGCCAATCCACCATTGCCTGTATCTTGCCTGGATCAGCTTTCACCC
>NC_081542.1:27471738-27474018 GCF_901000735.1 Corylus avellana
AAGATGTCTAAGGTCATGTGTAAATGGTTTCTGTGGTTGTTTACATCCTTACTAAATACAAGAATGTCATCAAAGAATACCAAAATGAACTTCCTAAGGTGAAGCTGAAAAATATAGTTCATTAAGCTTTAGGAGGTAGAAGGTGCATTAGTTAAACCAAATATGGCATAATCAAGAATGCATAATGGCCTTCATGTGTCCGAAAGCAGTCCTAGGAATATCATTTTCAACCACTTTAATTTGGTGATAACCAGATCTCAAATCTAATTTAGAAAAAATGGTAGCCCCCACAGCTCATCCAACAATTCACCTACAACAGGAATCGGAAACCTATCTTTAATAGTTATCTTGTTAAAAGATCTGTAATCCATGCACAGTCTCCATGTTGCAGCAGCTTTCCTCACCAGGATCACTGGAGAAGAAAAGGGGCTAGTGTTGTGTCTAATCACACCAGATTGCAGGAATTCCATGACTATCTTTTCAATTTCTTCTTTCTAATAGAATGGATATCTGTAAGGCCTGACTAACACAGGCTGCACACCTTCTTGAGGGTAATAGCATGATCATATGATCTGTTCGATGGTAGATCAATAGATTCTTTTAAAATATCCTTAAACTCCTCAAGGATATCATCCAACACTCTTGGATTTTGAATTCTCTTCTGCTCACCAATATTGTTTAGCTTTTGGGATTGATCCTCAGTCTCAATCAATTGTAATAGCACACACTTATTTCCTTTTTTCAACCATCTAAATGAGCTTTCATCTTCTAAACTCCATTTAGAACCACTACAAAAATTATGTGGGTTAGTAACAGTGGTTTAGTAACGTGTCACTAGGGTTAACACGTTACTAAATTTTAGTAACATGTATATAGTAACGTGTCTGGCGTGTTAGGAATTTGATTGTTGCTAAATCCCGTTTAGTAACGTGTTAAGACTGACACGTTACTACTTAGTAACGTGTCAAAAACTGACACGTTACTAATACTTAGTAACGTGTCAAAAATTGACACGTTACTAAGTAGTAACGTGTCGATTTATGGCACGTTACTAAGTATTAGTAACGTGTCATAAACTGACACGTTACGATTTTGTGCATAAAAAAAAAAAAATTTTCAAAAAAATTAATTTCTCCAAATTTTGTTTATTTGTACACACCTGATCATACATCATAAATTGCTCTCACCATACATCATCAATTGCTATCAACATACATCCATTTCTCAAGTCCTATCCCAACATTCCCCACAACATATATCCATTTCATGTCCACAAAAATTGATATATATATACAATAACATTGTTGTATATTACGTCATTGTCCACAAATAAATTATAACTATATACATATACATTAACAAAACCTTAAACATACAAGTTAAGTGATTCTCGAGTACATTATGTATAAACACCCCAACAAAAAATCTGGTGAACACCATCATAACGGGTTGACTTCTCCGCACTCACTGCAAATGATTACACAACAATTAGTCAGCAAACAAACACTCGAACAATCAATCAGGAATCATCAAGTCCTAAGCGACTAACTTCGTCAAACTATACAAACGTCATACTCAACAATATTTAACAGTAGTGAAGTGAATAAACAAACGATAAATAACTTCAACGCTATAGCTACACTGCCAACACACACCTTAGAGTACAACGCTATAGTTTCAATGATAATCCAAACTGTGAAAATGATCTAAAATTACAAAGCATATATATGATCTACGCGTATCCAACATTTCCACAACCACAACACATATTAATTTGTATTCCTAATTCCAAGTATTTTGAGTTAAGTATATACGCTATTTATAAATATTCGATAATAACTGGCGCGAAATAAGTCATATGTATACATACGGGCTTGCTGAACCAGTGGTACAATGTCTTGATAAGCGAGACTTTTGTCCACTCGGGGTCCGTTGTGGGTGTTCGTTTTGATTGTCATCCTCAGCTTCTAGCCTTACGTCATCTACACATATTACGGTATAAATGTGTTATACACATGCATGTATTCCAAAAACATATGAACAAAGTGTGATTACCAAACAAATTTATTAACTATTAAATTGATAGCCATTTCAGAAGTTACTCATATTACTTTAAGAGAAACAAAAACTAATATAGTTTTACCTGGTCCGCTAGCTACTGAGGACCTCACAATCGCACGGACTGGGGATTCTAAGTCTGGTGGAGCTCTAACATTGGTCACCTCTGGCCCGGAGACATGTCTCGAGCTCTCAAGCACACGAAGTCGGACCTCATACGCC
>NC_081542.1:27474118-27475862 GCF_901000735.1 Corylus avellana
CAAAGAGCTGAGCAATCTTGGATGTAGTGTAAGGACGAGTCAAAGATGTTGAATGACTGTACTTAGACATTCTGTCCACCACCACTAAGACTACAGAATGTCCATTGGAGAGGGGTAATCCTTCCACAAAGTCCGTAGATATGTCAGACCAAATCTGGAGAGGAATTGGGTGGGGTCGCAGCAATCCAGCAGGAGATGTGTTCTCATGCTTAGTTTTCGAACAAATTTCACACTCCCTAAGAAACTATTTAAAATCTTTCTTCATTTCCTTCCAAAAAAATTCCCTTTTTGCCCTCTGCATTGTTCTTTCATAACCAGAGTGACCTGGAAGCGGATCACTATGAACAAAAGATAAGACTTGAGCCTTAATGATTGGATCATCTCCTAGGCAGAGTATGTTTTTGTAGAACATCAGTCCATCTCTGTAAGCATATTTACTGGTATTCAATTGATTATTCAGCCACATAGTAATTAACTCCTTCATTAGTAAGTCATCCTTATAATGTTCTTTCACCTTAGCAACCCAATCCAAGGTGGGAATTGATAAAATAGCAATGGAGATCTTTTATGTCCAGTCTTCTCTTCTAGATAAAGCATCTGCCACTCTATTGTCAATATCCTTCTTAAACTCCACTATAAAATCATAACCTAACAGCTTTGTAATCTATTTCTGTTGGAAATGAGTTCTAACCTTCTGTTCCAGCAAGAACTTCAAGCTTTGTTGGTCAGTTTTGACAACAAAACTTTGCCCTAATAGGTAAGGTCTCCACTTTTGGTTTGCAGTCACCAATGCCAATAATTCCTTCCCACAAGTGGACATGAGAAGAGCTCTTCCTTTCAAAGCTTTACTTAAATAGGCAATAGGTTTACTGTTTTGAATCAAAACTGCTCCTAACCATCACATTCACTGACAAAGGGTTTAGCAAAGTTTGGCAAAGCTAGGACTGGAGCTTCAGTTACTGCAGTTTTCAGGTTGTGAAAAAGCCTCCTTGGCAGCTTCATCCCACTTGAATACTTTCTTTTTCAACATAGAAGTTAAGGGAGTACTAATTGATCCATACCCTTTTATAAACTTCCTGTAGTAGCCTGTTAAACTCAGGGATCCTCTTAAGGATTTGATGTTACTTGGAAATGGCCAATCACTACAAAAAAAAGAATTTTTTGCTGGCATGCGTTTTCTAACGTGTTAGGTGGTTTGACACGTCAGAAAATTTTCCTGACAGGGCATTTTGACGTGTGTCAGGCGTTAAAATTTTGAGTATCAAACGAAAAATTTCTGACGTGTCAAATGCAACACGTCAGAGTTTTCTAACATGTGAAAATTGGCACGTAAGAAAAAATTTTCTGACATCACCTTCTGACACGTCAAATTTTGACACATTAGAAAATTTCTTGACGTGTCAAAATTGATACATCAGTAATTTAAAAATTATTAAAAAATAATAATTTTTCTTTTTTAAAATTTTTTTTGAAATTTTTTTTTTCATTTAAAAAAATTTAATAATTTAAATTATTTTTCAATTAAAATATATATATTTTTTTTAATTCTTTTCTCCACCGTCGACATTCTCCCAGCTATCTCTCTCTGATCTCTTCTTTTCTCCATTTTCTCATTCTCTCTCTCTTCTTTCCTCCATTTTCAAAAACTCAAACCCAAAAAATCTTAAAAAAATCAAAAACCCAAATAAAAAAATCAACCTAAAAAATCAAAAACCCAAACGTCAAACCCAAAAAATCTTCTTAT
>NC_081542.1:27475962-27486321 GCF_901000735.1 Corylus avellana
GATTACAATCAATTACAATAAAATCTCTAAAATCAAATTCTGGTTCTTATAAACCACTTTGTCATTAACCCCACGCACAAATCGCATTCTATAAGCAACATAAAACTTTAGGCCTCATTTGGTTTGTGGAATGTGTATTCCGTTAGGAAAATTAATAGTTATTACTAAAAATTGAAGATGTTTGAATTGAATAATTATTTATATTCTTTAGTTTGTAGCAGTACATATTTCATAATTGAAATTGAACCAAAATTGCTAAAGAGCCCATATGATTTCTGATTTTTTCAAAACTCAAATTTAAAAAACAAAATGTTGAAATTGTGGGTGGCCGGCCACCTAAAGCAAACCCTAGGGGTGGTGTGGCCACCCTCGGTGCCCTTGGAGGGTGGTTGCGGCCATCCCGGATTCTTACCTGAGGGTGGTCACGGCCACCCCCACTGACATCAGGGGTGGCGCGGCCACCTCTAGGGTCTGCTGTGGGTGGCCGCGCCACCAAAACATTCAACAATTTTTGTTTTTATTTTTTGTTTTTTGAATTTTTAAGTTTGAAAGAAAAATAAAATAAAAAATGATTTTTTTTTTTTAATAACTTTGTCTATTCTTTCAGGAATAGCTATTCTTTTCATTTTTTAGAAGAATAATTGTTAGAATAGTTTCTAGTACATGTGAACGCGGGCTCCGAGATCAAATCCTGAAATAGAGAAAGTAAACACGAAGAGAAAACACCCTGTTTTGAGCGTGATCTCCCTCCGATGCTTAAGTAAGATCTCTGAGAAAGGTGTAAGTAATCACTATGTATTTAGCGTCTGTGTTGATACCTAGAGTGCGATCTATTTATAGGCCGATAGATTCACTCATACTGGAGTTCTTCTGTGATCTTATCTAAGTCTTATAGCTTGATCCTCTTTCCCTTTGGTATTATCCGTGTAGCCTTATTTGAATTGAGAATGGTAGTTGCATGCGAGCTCTAACACTATCCTTGTGATATTGGATAATAGTGAAAAGAGTTTCTAACCCGGTGGGAGTCAACTGTTTGAATACTGGGAGTTTGGCTTGGCTACAATGCTTGATTATAGTGACAAATGATCTCCGGGAAGCTAAGGGTTTGACAGCCTCGGGAGGTCTGTCCCCGGGCAGTCAATCCTCGAGTAACCGGGCTTCCATAATATCTTTCTTCTTTTCAATGTCGATCCTTGTGAGCTGGACTTTCATTAATTATAGAACATGCTTGTTGGGACTTAGTTCATGGCCTTGTTACTGGGCTGTGGGCCTTTGGGTTGCCAGGCCCAAATGGAAGGTATTTATTCTATGAAAATAACTATTCTTAGGAATAGACCCTTAATAAATGAAAGAATCGCTATTCCATAGGAATAAGTTTATTAAGTGAGCGAAGCGTCTCGCGAGCAAGGTCGGGCTCGGCTCGCATAAGCTCGGCTCATGCTCGACTCGAATATTAAATAAAGCAAGCTCGGCTAGCAAGCTCGTATAAGCTCGTGTGTGTGTGTGTGTGTATATATATATATAAACTAAGTAACACATAATTAATTATAAATCTGATAATTATTAAAATCTTAAAATTGCATTTATATTTAAGCGTTAGAAAATGAAAAATTATAGACCCTTTGTGATCAGAGAGAGAGAGAGAGAGAGAGCAATCATTAAAAAGACCTCGATTCAATTAAAGTAGACCCAAACGAAAGGAAGAAGAATCAAGCAAAAACTATTGAGGGAGATTGCGAAATATAGAAACTATTGAAGAATCAAATTTCAAATAGACCCAAACAGTACTATCACTACCTATCTGGTGAGTGAGAGTGAGAGAGTGGGAAATGAGAGTTCAGGTGGAAGATACGCTATGACTGGTGAGGGAGATTGAGAGAGAGACATTGATTTTTTTTTTTTTTTTTTCGTAGGGGGTATTGTCTCAATGCAGTTTGAATACAACTTGTTAACTTATCAAACATTGCTAAGAAAACACCAATCCCCAAGTTTGCTTATTTATAAAAGGATGTCTATCCTCTCTTTTTGAAGCTAAGTGCTTTGCTGTATTGACTCAGGCACTAAACTTGACTAGCCAGACTAAGCAAATGCTCATATGCAAGTTGACTTCTTAAGCCGTTTAAGAGTACTTGAAGTTTAATTTTTTTTTTTTTTAAAAAAAAAAAAATTAAATATAAGAGCCAGCTCGTGAGCTGGCTCGGCTAGACTTATTATGAGCTCGAGCTTGATTTTTTTGGCTCGCCCTTGAGCTCGGCTCGAGCTCGAGTAAAATTTAAACGAACCAAGCCTGAACAAGGGAAGTTCTCTCAAGCTCAGCTCGTTTACTCCCCTAGGAATAACCATTCTATTATTTTGGGTCTATTTTGCAAACTAAACGGAACGTATTATGAAAACAAAACTAACACTAACAGTCCTCACCTCGCCACACAAAATGGCCGCTACTTCAAGGGATCTCCTCCCTGTTTTTTTTTTTTCCTTCTCTCTCTCTCTCTCTCTGCCTTGTCATGCACTCTTGGCGTGAAGCCAGAACAGGGGAGGTGAATTACTGCTCTCTTTTTCGGTATTTTACGAAGATGGCAACTGTTGGGTCTTTTATAGAAAAACGAGTGATGGGGCGTTTTTCTAATGTTTGTAGGAAAAGGATGACAGAAGGTCCACACATTATTAATGCAGCAGCATTTTTTCTGTGTTTTAACTAGGCAGGAAGTCCCCTGTTTTCCCTTATGTGAATAGAGAAAGTCCCATACTCTCTCTTTCAGTAATGCAGGACACCCCTCCTGTATTTCCTCTTTTCATTTGCCTTGTGATTCAGCATGGTTTCATTTGTTACTTTTTGTTTGTTCTTACCGACACAACCTCCAGATTTTTTTTTTTTTAAAATAAAAAAAGGTGAAGCTTCTATGAAGCTCTCTATCTAGCTTCATCATTTTATCATTGTTTTTCTTTAAAAAAAAAACACCTTAGTTAAAATTTTATTCCAAATTTAAATCTCATATCATAACTAATTAACTTCCTAACCTTAACTAATGCTAACAAATTTAATTGAACTTACTTGATGTGCTCGTATAGATTGTATAGGATGAGGGTGATTAGGCGACTTTTGACTTTATGTGCTTGTCATCCTTCAATTTTCATAAGCTTACTTGATAGCCTATGCGGCTATACCCTCACCAACATAAGTAAGCTTTCACCTTTCCCACACAACACACAAGTAATGTTGACTTAGAACCTGTTTGGAATTGCATTTGAGAACACTAGAACTTTTAAGTAAAAAAACGATTTTTGGCAAAAGCTTCATTTTTAAGCCTTTGCCAAAAGTGCGTTTTGGCCGTTTTTAGATTTTTTGGACTCTTAAAAGCGCTTTTAATTTTCTTACCAAACAACTATTTTTTTTTTCAAACAAACTTTTTAAGTGTTAAACGCACTTTTAAGTTACTCAAACGCAATCTCAAACAGGCTCTTAGACATTTTATCAAACGCATGTTGTGTAAAAAATATTAAAAATTTTACATTGAAAAAGCATGACCCGTGTTTGAAAAAGTGCTGAAAAACAATCCTAATCCTATTCCATTCGAAGAAGATGCATGCATGATACAAACCAAATTTTTTTGCTCAATATAAGTCCAACTTTTGCCTTGTTTTTTTTATTTTAAAAAAATAAAAATAAAAATGAAAAAAGAAAATGTCATTATTATGAAGAAAAATACCATTTTTCATTTATTTTAAAATATCAAATAAAAGAAAGACCAAAAATAGATAGGGTTGCTTCAGACATTTTTTTTATTATTTTTTTTAAATAAAAAAAAAAATAAAACAAAAGTTGAACTTATGTTAGGCAAAAAAGTTGGCCCTTTAGCATTTTCTTTCCAAGAATAGATGTGGCTGCTTCAGTGGCAAACTGGCCAATTGCAAATTCAAGAAACAACTTTAAGCGGCCATTTTTTTTTTTTTAATTATCATCTTCACAGGTTAGTTAGAGCATTTGTGTGTTCTACAACGTTTACTTGAAAAAATCTTCACTTTGCTCATTGCAAGCATAAGTTATTACGAATGGTTCCCTTTAGAGCGTTCCCAATAGAGGAGCCAAATTTTTATACAAAATGACTTCTCAAAACGCACTTTATTTAGTTTAGCTAATGAATTTTTAAAGGTCTTCTACATCGGATTAGCTATATTTTTATCTATATCATTGAAATATTATTAAAAGTGATAAAATTTTTGGGAAAAAGAGAACATGTGAGAGGAAAAATTGGAAAAGTTTTAGGAAAAAGAGAACATGCAAGAGAAAAAGTATGAAAATATTTGAAAAAAAGAGAAAACAGGTGAGAGAAACAGTAAAAAATAAAATGGCTTCCTTGAAAATTGCTACTACGTTTAGCTTTTTTTTTTTTTTTTTTAGCTCTTCTAATTAAATATCCATTTTACATTTTTTTTTTTTTTTGCTAATCTAATGTAGGAGATTTTTTAAACATTTGAAGAGCCATATATTTTAAATGAAAGTAACATTTGACTCTTTCAATAATATTGGGCATGCTCTTAAATTATGGAGTATGATAGAATTTGAGAAGCACTGATTTGGTTAACTTACCAACATCATAGTAGTCATTCATATATATAGCCAAGCTTAGTACAAGATAAATTACAAACGAAAAAGTACAATAGGAAAGCCACATGTAGGCTAATATACTAGAGGCAAAAGTAAAACCAATTATGAAAAATGAGAAGACTTCTATCTTTGGTTGTCATGGAAGAATACAGTCGTTGTTGCTTGCTTAAATCCTTTAGAGATGCAAAATATGGCTGAGGGGTTGCTTGTCACAGGAAGCATGGAGAGCTGTGAGTTGGGCTGTCAGTCAGATTGAATCACGGCCTCTTAATCACCTTGAATGGTGGGATTTTATCCTTAACAGTCTAGAGTGTTAGAATACACGATCCAGCCAGTTACCCAATCTCAACAAAATATTCTCCAGATAAGCTAAACTTATGTGACACCTTGGAAAGACTAGACATGCAGCATCTCTTCCTTCCCAAGACATGATGCTGTCGGCATATATTCTTATATGATAGTTAGTGCTGTACCTATTCTTTATAATTTAGTTTGCTGTACGTATTGTAATCTTTTATAGAGTACCCATGCTGCAATAGTTAAGAGGCTGCAAACCCAATTAATATTTGTGACAGATTAAATTAACCAAATAATTTTGAAACTATCGACTTTATACTATTCTTGTTGTACTCAACATGAGCTCGTCAAGGAATGGTGATTTGAAGTAAATTAACTCAATTATATAAACTCTTCATCCGCTTCAGTTTCTTTCCCACTCATTAAGTCTTCCTTGAGAAAACCAAAGAAACGAACTCAACCATTTCTTCTCTCTGTACGTACCAAAAATGGCTAGCCTCAATTTTGACCACTCTTCTATCTTTAACAACAATCCACTAGACCCTGAGGAGTTCAGGCGGCAAGGCCACGTGATGATAGACTTCTTAGCCGATTATTATCTGAATGTTGAGAAATACCCTGTTCTAAGTCAAGTGGAACCAGGATATCTCCGGCAACGTTTGCCGGAGTCCACCCCATATAATCCAGAGCCCATGGAAACCATTCTGCAAGACGTGCAGGAGCATATAATTCCTGGTTTAACACATTGGCAAAGCCCCAACTTCTTCGCTTACTTCCAATGCACAAGTAGCACAGCAGGGTTTCTAGGAGAAATGCTTAGTGCTGGATTCAATGTGGTCGGATTCAACTGGATTGCATCTCCAGCCGCCACTGAGCTTGAGACAATAGTCGTAGATTGGCTTGGAGAGATGCTCGAGCTTCCCAAGTCCTTTCTTTTCTCTGGCAATGGTGGGGGTGTGCTACAGGGGACCACTTGTGAGGCCATTTTGTGCACACTCGTCGCTGCAAGGGATCAAATGCTAAGCAAAATCGGGAGAGACAACATGAGAAAGTTGGTGGTTTATGGCTCCGACCAAACGCATATTGCATTCCAAAAAGCAGCAAAAATAGCCGGAATCCATCCAAACAATGTCAGAGCTATCAAGACCACAAAGTCGACATCATTTGCGCTGTCACCAGACTTCCTCCAATCCGAAATGTGCAAAGACATAGAAGCAGGTTTAGTCCCATTGTTTTTATGCGCCACTGTGGGGACTACTTCAACAACTGCCGTTGATCCAGTAGGCGCGTTATGCCATGTGGCAAAAGATTATGGCATGTGGGTCCACGTCGATGGTGCTTATGCCGGAAGTGCATGCATTTGTCCTGAGTTCCGGCATTTCATGGATGGCGTTGAGGGTGCAAACTCATTCAGTCTCAATGCTCATAAATGGTTCTTAACCACTTTAGATTGTTGCTGCCTTTGGGTGAAAGATCCGAGCGCCTTGATAAAATCTCTCTCAACGAACCCTGAGTACTTGAGGAATAAAGCCACCGATTCAAGGCAAGTGGTGGATTACAAAGACTGGCAGATAACCCTAAGCCGGAAATTCCGAGCCTTGAAGCTGTGGTTTGTGCTTAGAAGCTATGGCGTGGCTAACCTGAGGAACTTCTTGAGAAGTCATGTTAAAATGGCCAAGGCTTTTGAAGAGCTTGTGGCAATGGACAGGAGGTTTGAAATTGTGGTGCCTAGAAATTTTGCTATGGTTTGCTTTAGGGTTTTGACAAAAGCAATGGGTATAGCTATGCGAAAGCCAAAGCAATCACACCAAAATGGCAACGCTGAGAATGGTCATTATAAGGTCGCAGAAGAAGAAGAAGAAGGAAGTTCAAATGAGGTGAACCAGAAGTTATTGGAGTCCATTAACATGTCAGGCCGCGTTTTCATGACTCATGCCGTGGTTGGGAATGTCTACGCCATACGGTTCGCCGTCGGCGCGACTCTGGTAGAGGAACGACACGTGATCATGGCTTGGAAAGTTGTGCAGGAGCATGCAACCGCCATACTAATTAAGCACCAACTAAAAGCAAGCTTTGAGTAAAATTCTATCCATTACGTACCCTTTCTCAATTCTTTGTGGCGTGTGGTCCTCCAATCAGAAAATAATTTTCAAACACAAAATGCTATAGAATTTACTTATTGAACAACATTTGAGAGACCAATGAAAGAGGGAGATGCGATGCAGAAATTGTTACAGTCCTTAGCAAGTTAATTAGGACTATAAGTATATCTTTGCCTACCTCTCTCAGATTACTGGGAGCAATATTGTTTTAGTCTTTATTTTTATGTAAAAGTCCTAGTTCTATTCCGAGTGGGGCTATAATTAAGTCCTAATCCTAGTTATGAAAAGAGTCCAAGTCCAAGCGGGATTATAAGTCCTAATACTAGTCTAAATCAGTGTTGTAACCTCTATTTAATGCTCTGTTTGTTTCGCCCTAAAATGATTTTCGAAAAATATTTTTCATATTTTCGGGTGTTTGGTGCGATGTAAAATAATAGTCAAAGAAAAATATTTTCCCTTTGACCGAAAATTCTTCTTTAATTTTCAGAAAATGGTTTACACATTTGAAAACCGTGAAACCGTTTTCCGATTTTGAGCACCTCATTCTAAAATCGACGGACCCTGCCAAGACCCTCCTAGGACCCCCTGGACTTGACTAGGACTCACCTGCAACCCGACCCGACCTGTCTGAGACCTTGCCGGGACTCACCCTTGACCTGCCCGGGACCTTGCCGGGACCCTCCCGGCTTGCAACTGGACTTGCCTGAGACCTTGTTTGTACTCGCCCAGGACCTGTTTGGGACCCCGTTAGGACCCTGGGACTTGACCGGAACCCACCCAGGACCCAACCGAACCAACCCGAGACCTCGTTGGGACTCGCCTAGGACTTGACCAGGACCTGCCCGGACCTGCCCTGGACCCTGCCGTGACCTATCCAGGACCCTGTCAGGACTTTATTGGGACCTCGTCGGGACTCAACATCGGAACATATTTTCAGAGGAAAACATTTTCTAGTATTTGGCATGTACGGAAAATCAGGCGGGGTCTCAATCGGGCCCCCAACGTTAGAAAATGTTTTCAGCAGTGAAAAACATTTTTTTGGTATTTGGTGTTTATGCGGAAAATCATATTAAACTTTAAATTATGAAAATGTCCCTGTTGGGTCCTGGGCGGGTCCCGGCAGGATCCTAAGTAGGGCTGGAAATTTTGACACGACCCGACACGAAATTAGCGGGTTTGGATTTACATTAAACGGGTTTGGGTCGACCCATTTATGACCCGTTTATGTTACACTTAACGGGTCGTGTCACGGGTCACCCATGGGTGACCCGCCAAACCCGTTTATGTTTTTTATTTTTAACCTAAAAAAACAGTGAAACATAAACCTACAAATTTTCTCTCCTTTCTCTTTCTAAGTCACGCCGCCTCCCACTCCCAAAGACTCATTTCTCATTTTCTGCCTCACGGCCTCCCCCTCAGTTTCTCTCTTCTCTCTCTATCTCTCGTGCCGCCAACGTCACCTCTCCCTCTATCTCTTACGCCGACGACGAAACCCAATTTGTATTTGTATATTTGTAAATTGTAATGATGATGTAGTTTTTTTTTTTTTTTTTTTTTTGGTTATTTGATTAGACAATTAAGCCTATTAACCATTAAGTGATTTGGTGCTAGCCTGCTAGGAGTTTAATTTCAAGAGATAATTGCTAAAACTATTATTATTTCATTAATAAAAAAAAAAAAAAAAACGTTTTAAGTTAAACGGGTCAAACGGGTCGTGTCGACCCAACACGACCCATTATTTTAAACAGGTCTCACGGGTCGTGTCGGGTGACCCGTGAAAATTGCCGTATCATGCCATGTCTGGTGGGGTCAACCCGTTAACTAAACGGGTCGTGTTTGGGTGTACCTTAAACGGGTCGCAAGTCACCACGGGTCATAAACGGGTCGACTCGTAGACCCGTTTTGCTAGCCCTAGTCCTGAGAGGGTCTAGGCGGGGTCCGGGCAAGTCCCGAGAGAGTCGCAGTGGGGTTCCTGCAAGACTCGGTTAGGACACTTCAAAGACTTAGTCGGGACATTTGCGTAATTTAGAGTTTAATATGATTTAATGAAAAAATATATATAAAAAAATTGTGATTTTTCGTATGCACCAAACACCGTAAAATGTTTTACAGGAAATCATTTTTCATGTTGAAAATATTAATTTTTCGAAGGAAAGTATTTTACGTCGAAACAAACAGAGCCTAAGTACAATATTGGAATAAAGTATGGATTGATGAGAATTATTATACAAATCAGTGCTCGCATTGTGAGGTTCAGTTTTCCTCCAAAAGCCTATTAAAATTACTTAATATTTAGGTTCGTAAAAGAAACATGACATATCAATAAATTGAGACTTAAGGCGACAAATTTAAGTTTCTAATAAGAATAGAATGCAAAACATAATTGGGCAATGAAAAATAAAAATTGTGGAAGTGCCATGGTTGGTTGCCAAGATGATTATGGATCACCTCGCAATATACATATATATATATATATTGTTTAGGGTTTAAGTGGTATGTGTGCGTGCTTTTTTGTGATAAGTGGTAATTTAACGGTTTAGGGATTAAGTAGTATGTGTGTGTGTTTTTTTGGGATAAGTAGTAATTTAACATGATATCAGAACTGAAGGTCTTGTGATCGAACCTTGACTTCGTCAAATTATTATCCATTTAAATTAAATATTTCACATATTGGGCCTCACCTATTAAAAGGGAGTTTGAGCCCACACATGAGGTAAAGTGTTAAAGTAATGATTAAGTGATTAAATGCCTATTTGGAGTTGCATTTGAGGTGCCTAAAAGTACGTTTAACACACAAAAAGTCTGTTTGAATTAAAAATTACTCGTTTGGTAAAAAAATTAAAAGCACTTTTAAGGGTTCTAAAAGCCTAAAAATGGTCAAAACACACTTTTGCCAAAAGCGTAAAAAAGAAACTTTTGCTAAAAAAAAGTTTTTTTTGGCTTAGAAGCTCTATTTTTCAAATGTAATCACAAACATGCTCTAAATTTACCTCTTTTTATTAGTTTAATCCTTTGAGATAAATGGTATAAGAAGAGAGACATGGACATGGCATTGGCAGACTTGTTGCACGAGGTCAAATGAGGCGCGCACAGTGGGAAAGGACTGGTAGGCCATGGTCCCCCCACAAAATAAGGGAAAAAAATTATAAGTAAAAAAACAAAATAAAAATAAAAATAAGTAAAGTAAAGTTGTAAGTTTAGTCATTTGGGCCCCCTCAAAAAAAAAAAAAAAAAAAAACAATTGGCCCTATTTTTAGATCTTTCGGCCATATCTAATAAAAACTTTTGGTCCTATTCTAATTTTTTTGGGCCATACCCATTAAGTTTTTATATTTTTGGTCCTTACTTTCAAAT
>NC_081542.1:27486421-27494681 GCF_901000735.1 Corylus avellana
GCGGCCACCCCCAGCCACCATGGTGTGGCCCGTGTGCCACCCCTTAAGTGAGGGTGGCCTTTGGGCCATTGTTGATTTGGTTGGGGGTGGCCGCGCAGCCACCCTAGAGGTGGCTGGGAGTGGTGCACGGCCAACCCCATGGCGTAGGGGTGGCTCACGGGCCACCCCACCTACAGGGTGGCACGCAAGCCACCCCAAGGTGGCCAGGGGTGGCGCATGGGTCGAGGGTGGCGGCGAGCCACCGGGGTGGCTACCAACCTACAACCAATGCATATATATATATATAATTTGTAAATTTTAGGAGTAATTATCATTTTCCTCCAATAAATTATGACCACTCGATTACCATATACCCCCATCAACTACCAACTTTACATTATAACTGCATCAAATTAAACTACCATTTCATTACCAAAGCCCACATTCCGTCAGTCAAGGTTGTTTAGTCAGACGGGATCAATCGGGCATCACGTACGTGCGACTAGTATATATCTAAGAAATACCCACTTTTTTATTAATACTATTAAAAAAGCAAGTTAAAAGAACTTGCTTTCTTATTTTGCTTCTCACATGCTAACTGCTAAAGCATACATGTTACTTTCTGTTCATTGCGATACTGTACCGCTATTTAAGTCATCACTAAATAAAAAAATCGATGCAAATGTTTATCCTCAGCCACCAACATAAATCAAATATATAGAACAAATCCAGCAAATGAAATATCTGGTGGTCAATTGACACACACACACCAAAAAAAATAAAAAGAAAAGGAAAATTCACTTTATCACCTAAAAGTTTCAAGAGTTTTTCAATTCAAACCTCAATATTTAAAAATTGGCAATGTACCCCCCTGGGATCCGTTTGATAACCGTTTTGGCATGATTTCGGCACAACACTATTCATCCCACTTTTTTATTTTTTCAACATTCTTTTACTTTTTATATCACATCAATCATTTTTTTATTACTATTCAAATAAAAAATCATTACAAAATAATGTTTTTTCTTCATTTTTCCATACCAAACATTCTTACTTTTTTACTTTTTCAAAAAAAAATTATTACTTTTTTCACATTAATTAATTTTTGGTACAATATCGAACCGAAACCAAATCGAAATCGTTTACCAAACAAACTCTAATGTTTAAAAAATTTTCAATTCAAACATTCAATTACTAATTTTCATCTAATTTGACGGAAATCATCCCACGTGCATCTCACGTGGGATTTTGATGCCCTCATTAAAACCTATGAAATTACATAATTACCCCTAGATAAAAAAAACTGTCATAAGCGTTCATATAGCCGTTATATAGGCTGAGCATAAACAAATCTAGATAAAAAATATCCTCCCCCAGATTAAAGTTTGGCTTTAATCGTTACAGATTAAAAATTTTTCTTGAAAATTTTCTGTCAAAACGAACAGTGATTTTGCACAGTAATTTTGAGTTTAGTTTTGGTATCAGAGCCATAAGAGTTGCGATCTCTTTGCTGCTTGATGTACACCCTGCTCTCCTTTTTGCCCCCTGAGTATTGTCTTGCTCTTCTCCTCTTTGCTTACCCCCTGTTAACCTTTCTTGTGTCGAGATCCTAGTTGTTAGACGGTAGTCCACCACCCCGCTACCACAGCCTGCCACCACCCCCCTACCACTTTTGTCGAGGTACCTATAAGTCCCGTTTGAGCCTGGGTTTGGCGTTTAGGGCGTGAAGAAGACGAGTGGATTGAACGTTAGGCAAGGGTATGTGTGACAGTGTGGGTTGAACGTTAGCCAAGGGTATGTGTGGATAGTCTAGTGTCTAGGAGGGAGACCCCTAGAGAGTTTACCCAGTGAGTGAGTACCTAGGATGAGATCCTTTAAGACTCTACTGAGAGTGTAATTTTGAGTTTAGTTTGTGTGTCAAAATGTGGAGATCTAATTCTTCTGTCAGCTCTAATTCCAGTTTGCCACCGGACGTGGTTAACTATGAAAATTTTTCTGTTGATTCTGATAATGATTTATGTGTTGATAAGTGGAACATCCCGAAGCTAGACGCTAAGGATGTATACACTACTTCTTGGTTTAAATCTTCTTTTAAATCTCAATTTTCTGTCAAAACTGTCGAACAAACCTTTGCTATTACCGGCAAAGATCAAACTATAACCCTGTTTAACAAGAAGTTCATTAATGACTCTCTTGCTAAAGGTTATAAGTTTTTGCATGTTGGTTGTGTTCAAGTTGCAGTCAAGCCATTGATTCGACTTGGTATTAATGCTTCTGTTTTGCTTTGCTTGCGTGACGCAAGATTTCTTGAATTTAAGACCAGTATACTCGGAATGATTCAATCTTCCTTGTTTGTTGGTCCTATGCATTTTGATGTCTTTCCCAATCTCTCTCTTTCTTTGTCTGATATGCATATTTTAAAAGCTTTGACGCTTAATGTTTTGTCTTCTGGTTATAACATGGAAGAAGGTAGCAGACCCCTTGCTATCATCTATCGTGTTTATTATAAATTGATGAAGACAAATCTGAATCCACAAGCTGTGATCAAGAATCCAGGTGAGTCAACTTTGTTAATTCAAAGTTCTACTCAGAATGCTAATATCAAAACTCCAAAAATGATTCACTGGGAAGAGATTGACCTCCCTAACGAGTGGCTTTTGGAAGGTGTTGCAAAACCTTCTCGAGTAGTTAACGATACATCTAATCTTGATTACATCCAACAATACATGGATGGATCTGTCAAAATCAATTTTTCTGATTTAGGACTTTCCAACCGGATCGAACGTCCGCTGTTTGAAAGGCCACTGTTGGTTAACGAACGAAGGAATTCTTTTGCGGGTTCAACGACCTCAGAAGGATTTCGTCGTCGTGATAAAGATGTGGACGAGTCACTTAACGCCTCTCCTCCTCTTTGTCATGTTAACACTGATTTGAAACTCAAAGGAATTTCTACCGATTCCCAAGTTTCTTCTGCTTTTTACTCTACTAGAAATCATCCTCTAACGGATGACGAAGGTAGATCTACTTCTCCCTCTGCTTCTGATTTTGATGCTCCTCTTCCCACTGCTCCTCATCAGTGTAATGTCATCACCTCTACCTCCCCAATCAAAGATTTCTTTTCTGTCATTGATTGGCCTGCTTTGTCAAAAGATTTTTTTGTCAAAAGAAAATCGTGCTCTTCGGCATGCTTTTCAAAAGAAATATTCTTCCAAGGAACAAGATCTCATCAAGGTCAAATGGACTGAGATGATGATTGAGTCCCAAAAACATATTTTGTTTTTTGACTATCTTCAAAAGAATTTTCCTGTCGACAATGTTTTGAACGTCGTCAAAAAGAAATTTTTCAAAGAAGATAAATCAGTCATCAATTCTTCTCATCCTCCTCTTGAAAATACCCTTCTTGATGTCAACAAAATGATTGTCAAATGTTCCCCTTTCAAAACTCCTGATGATAAGGATCCTATTACTAACGATAGGAGAATTATCGAACAAAATAATTTTTGTGCCCAATCTTTGCATATTTTAGGACAACAATTGGATCGTATCGAAGAGAAACTTCCCTCTCTCTCTTCTGATTCAAAGGTTTCCTCTGATCCACCAAAGATTAAAAAACCCCTGATTTCTCTCCCTGATTTGTCAAAACTTTCATATCAAAAGACTTCTCAAACAAACCTTGAGAAAATTGACAAATTTCTTTCTGAGTTTTCTAATGATAATGCTAGTTCTTTTGAACAGGACTTTGGCACCAAAAAGATTTCTTTTCCCGATTCTGAAAATTCCCCTCAAGAATCCACTAATTCTAACGTCAGAATTCTTGAACAAAACTTTGGTAAGGTTGAAATGGAACCTAACTTCCAAAGGATCTTTAACGGATCCGTCAATCCTACGAAAGATTTTGAGACTGCTCTTCCTGATGAAGTTAACCATGATTGTATTAGTACTTGTTCTGTTCTAACCAAGTCCGAAGAACAAAGCAATGCTAAAACATCTCCTGAAAACACTTTGGAAAAATTTTCAAAACAAAAATCCAAAGTAGTTACAGTCTCAGATTTGAAATACGAGATTCGTAACATCAGGAAAGATATAGAAAATTTAAAAAGGAATAAGCAACTTCCTGTCTCCGTTTCTGACAAAACCCATTTTGTCAATTTAATCAACAAAGTTATTCCTCCCAAATGGCATTCTAACGTGCATATCATTGTCTCTCCTGATTTTACCCTTGATGTTATTGCTTTGTTTGATTCTGGTGCTGATTTGAATCGTATCCAAGAAGGATTAATTCCCAGCAAATATTTTGAAAAATCCACAGAACGGTTGCATTCAGCCAGTAGAGAAAAATTGAACATCAAATATGAATTGAATAACGTTCATGTTTGTCAAAACAATGTCTGTTTTCATATTCCTGCTGTTTTAGTCAAAAACATGACTGATAAAGTCATTTTTGGTTTGTCTTTCATTGCCATGCTTTACCCCATAACAATTGATGACACTGGTGTCTCAACTGTTAAGATGGGATTTGAAGTAAAATTCCCTTTTGCCCCTGAGACTGAAATTGACAACGGTTGTTTAAATTTAGTTTCTGCTAAGCATAAACAACTCAATTTCCTCAAACAAGAATTAAGGTATAGAAAGATTGCTGAACAACTCTCTGACGAGCTTTTGCAATCAAAAATTTCTGCTTTCAATACCTTAATTGTTGATTCTGTTTGCTCTGAACTTCCTAATGCTTTTTGGCATAGAAAAAAGCATATTGTTTCTTTGCCTTATGTTAAAGATTTTTCTGAAAACAAAATTCCAACTAAAGCTAGGCCCATTCAAATGAATGCCGAAACTTTAGAATTTTGTCAAAAAGAAATTGCTGATTTGCTTGCTAAGGGTATTATTCGAAAGAGTAAGTCCCCTTGGTCCTGTGCTGCTTTCTATGTCATGAAAAATGCTGAGTTAGAACGAGGTGCTCCAAGGTTAGTCATTAACTATAAGCCCCTCAATGATGTGTTAGAGTGGATTAGGTATCCTATCCCCAATAGGAAGGATCTGGTCAGTCATCTAAACGACGCTGTTGTCTTCTCTAAGTTTGATTTGAAGTCAGGATTTTGGCAAGTCCAGATTAAGGATAGTGATAGGTACAAAACGGCCTTTACTACCCCTTTTGGTCACTATGAGTGGAATGTCATGCCTTTTGGTTTGAAAAATGCCCGAGTGAGTTCCAGAATATCATGAACGATATTTTCAACCCATTCAGCCATTTCACAATTGTCTATATTGATGATGTTCTTGTTTTCTCAAAGTCCATCGATGAACACTGGAAACATTTGAAATCGTTTCTAGAAACCATTCGATATAACGGGCTTGTTGTTTCTGCCAAAAAGATCAAACTCTTCCAAGATAAAATCAGATTTCTTGGGTTTGATATTTCTAAAGGCCAAATTCGTCCTATTGACAGGGCGATTCAATTTGCTGATAAATTTCCTGATGTCATCACTGAGAAATCCCAACTTCAACGATTTCTTGGTTCTTTGAATTATATTGCTGATTTCTACAAGGATTTGCGAAAACATTGTAAACCTTTATTTGAAAGGTTACAAGGCAATCCTCCCCCTTGGTCTGATATCCATACTTCTCTTGTCAAAGAAATCAAACTCCATGTCAAGACTCTCCCTTGTCTAGGCATCCCTTCTGATAATTCTTTCAAAATTGTTGATACTGACGCCTCTGAAATTGGCTTTGGAGGTATCCTGAAACAAGTTGTTTCACCAGGATCTAACCCAGAATCTTCTGAACAAATTGTTCGATTCCATTCTGGATCCTGGAATTCTGCGCAGATTAATTATAGTACTATTAAGAAAGAAATACTTTCTGTTGTTTTGTGCATTACTAAATTTCAGTCTGATTTGCTTAATGAAAAATTTCTTTTGAGAATTGATTGTAAATCTGCCAAGTATATTTTGAAAAAAGATGTTGAAAATATTGCTTCAAAACAGATTTTTGCCAGATGGCAAGCTATTTTGAGTGTTTTTGATTTTGATATTGAATACATCAAAGGCTCAAACAATTCAATACCTGATTTTCTTACCCGTGAATTCTTGCAGTGCCACAATGGCCAGCAACAAGGGAAAGGAAAAGGTTAACCCTGTTTTGAAGCCTTGTCCCTCCATCCCACTTGATTCTATTCCCCTTGATTTCCTTGTAGAACTTGTGACCCATACTTCATGTGTTTTTGGGAAATCCCCACATATTGTCCAATCAGATTCTTCTGCCTTTCATGGTTATATTCCTCCTGCTTCGGATTCCCAAACGGAATCCACTTCCCACTTTGGTTCTCAAACGGAACTAAATTCTAATCCTATTGTCCTATCGTTCCCCTGGATTACTTTACCTTTTTTCTGATCAATACCTTTTCTCTTCTGAAGATCTTTCCAGAACCCCTGGGCAGCTGGCCCATAATTATTTCCCGACTCAATTTCATTGGATTCTTGAACATCCTTTGAAAGACTTGTCATTTTTTACTGATATCTTGATCCAAACCAAATCTGTCAAATTTAGGACTATTCCCAAAAAAGACAACCCCAAAACGGCTGTTGGGACTATTGCCTATATTGTCAAGTTCATCAGAATTGAAGAATGGGGCTCTCACCCTTCTCAACTCCTCCCTTCTTCCAATTCTCCAATTCCCTATTCTTATTTTGACTATGTCAATGCCTGGTTTCGCTTTATGTTATATCAGAACCTTGAGTCCAAACACTTCTGGTTCATTTCTTTCATTGAAGACTTCAATTGCCTCTTTCCCCTTTGGTTCAAACAATGGTGGGATCATTTTGGCCTAACAATTGATGTTCTTCCTTCTCCTCTTGTCTATGCTTTTCACCTGTTCTCCTCTCATATTGCCTGTAAAGGTTTTATTGCTCATTTCAACCCTATTTTCCCCCCATGCTTTATTTTGCCAGAGAATTCAGAATTCCTTGGTTCCTCAAATGGAAATATGACAGAAATCAAGAAAAAATCGAAAGACACTGGTTTGAATGCAAAACTTGGACAAAGTCTCCAAAAATTGATCCCATTGTCAAAAAAGTTGAACATATGACTCGCAGATATGATGCCATAGTACCATACTCTGCTCCTCCCCTTCCTCTTCCTGTTCCCAAATATTGTTCCAAAAAGAAACAATGGATTCAAACCTACCTTGATTCTATTGGTCCTCTTGATGATAACGAAGAATAATTCGGGAACACTGCATCTTCCAAATAGCCACTGACGGTTAACTTGGAGTTCTCCTTTTCTCGCCCATAACGGCTCTTTGTCCCTAACGACCACTATGTTTTTCAAAGGAACTGATGAAATTCCACTGACGGTTTGTTCTCAGTTCACTGTCCCTAACGACAGCAGAAGAAAATTTGGTGATCTCAAACGGGTCACTGTTCAGATTGTTTTGAAGTTACTGTGCAAAATTACTGTTCACTTTTACTGTTCATGTCCGGACGACACTGCGCAGGATTACTGTTCAGCTGCACTGTTCAACTTAACTGTTCATGTTTTGTCTGCCGACACTACAGTGCCGACAGCACACTGTTCAATTAGACGACTTTCACTGTTCAAGATTGGCATCGAATGTGCCTCTACTGTTCACATGTGACCGCCCTGACGCGGCGCCTGCTTTTTACTGTTTTGTAATTGATTGTAATTTGTCTTTATGCTTTATGCTCAGCCTATATAACGGGCTCCCCTCTCCCATTGTAAGGCAGAGTTCATTTCAGAGTTTCTCAGAGTCTAACCTCAGAGCTCGAAATCCTCTTGCTTCCCCTGTCTTTGCTCCCTTACTTCAGTAAGCACTAACGCTTTCTTTTGTAAGACTATCTTTAATCTGTAACGATTTTAAACTCTTTAACGAGTTTTTTATCTAGATTTGTTTATCTTCAGATTCTTCTTCTTCTTCTTTATTATCAACTGTCATACCGCCTTATTGGACGGTTTTACTTGCTTTGATCTATATCTATACTGCATGTACATCACTCTCCCCTATCCCCTGCATCTAATACTGCGCTGGGCCTTGAGGGCCTGATATCCTCTTATGGCTCTGATCGCAACGAATTTAAAAGACTCGTTAAAGAGTTTAAAATCGTATCCAAACTGTCATACTGAAAGGAAGTATGACAGTTTTGCTTAAACCAAATTGGCTCTGATTGCAACTATCCTCTTAAACCTATGAAATTGAGGGTAATTATGTAATTTCATAGGTTTTAATGTGGGCAAAATTGGAATAGAAGGCATCAAAATCCCATGTGAG
>NC_081542.1:27494781-27506814 GCF_901000735.1 Corylus avellana
CTAATGGTAGGGTGTATTTAGAACGAAACGAAAGTTCAATACACTAAAGTGAGAGACTTTGAAGATTGGAGGGTATTTGCAAAAGACGTGTAAGTTCATGGGAATAAGTAAAGCTTTCCCTAATTTTTTATTTATAACTAAGGGTAAATTTGAAATTTTAAAAAAAATTTAGGGGTATAAAGGTCTTTTACTCATTTGATCGTTTGATTTAACTACAAAATCCAAATAGAACTGGGAAAGTGAAAGGAAATCAAAATTGGATACATTAAAGTGAGTTTTTGAACAATGGGGAATGTCTGCAAAAAGCTCAAAAGTTTGGGAGAGGTAAGCAAAGTTTGCCTTTTTTTATTTTTATTTTTTTGGGGAAACTTCACTTACCCTCCACAAACTTTCGTGCTTTTTGCAGACATCTCTACATTATTCAAAATCTCTCACTTTGGTGTATCAAATTTTTATTTCCTTTCACTTTCCCCCTTCCGTTAGGATTTTCTGTGAAATCCTAATGGAGCCCTTCACATGTGCCGCACATGTGGGAAAATTTTAACGAAGTGCCTGTTTTACCCCTGAACCCATTTGGACAGGCCACGCGCGTCTTTCTTCTTTGCTTCTTCGTTTAGTTTCCAACCACCATTTCCCTCCTCTGCTTCTGCTATAACTTGCTCTTCCTGTTTTGCTGGTGAGTCTTTATGGGCTTTCCCCTATGGCATTGATTTGTTTGTTTAAGTAGAAAAGTGAATTTGCTTTTCTTATTAATTTTCCTTCCTGTGATTTTCTTTTTTCTTCTGGGTTTATTTTGGAATTTGATGTTCTGGGAGTTCGTGTGCTGATCCTTTCTCGTTTTTGTTCATCATATCCTGTGGCTTGAATAGAAATTTCTCTTCCAGTTTTTGGAGCTTCGAATTCCTCAATCTGGTTTCTTTCTAGAGCCCAAAGTCTTTTTGGGCTCTGGAAAGAGGAAAAGCGGAAAAAAAAACACACCAGCCATTATAAAGAAACAGGGAAATAGAAACATGGAAAAGAGGAAGATGAAAACGGTGTCCCTATCTAATCCTTTTTGTTTGTCTTTTTGATCTCTCCCATGCCCAGCAGCCCCTGTCTTGTCCCTCTCCATAATATCACCGCCTCAAATTTCCTTTCTACGCCTTTAGCATAATAGAGAAACTGAAAGAGCTTGAGACACGGTGAAAAAATGGTGACTGGGTGGAGAAGAGCCTTCTGCACATCCATCCCGAAAGATAGAGAAACAAACAAAGTGTTATCATCAGAGTAAAACAAAAAATATATGAAAGGGAAAAATAGACAATGTATCTATCCCGTAAGTGTATTCAATTATATATAGACTTACATGTAAATATAGTTAACAACAAGAGATAAGGTTACAACAAAATTACAACTGAAAAGATAGAGATTAATCTTCTGCCTTATCATCTTGATTTGAATTTCAAAGTCTTCATTATCTTCTACGAGCACCTGCCTTATCATCTTGATTTGAATGTCAAGTAATTGCCTTATCTTGATTTGAATGTTGAGCTGCTAGGATAGTATTGTTAACAGCTCCCCGCAAGTGAATGGGGGGAACCACCATGAGCTTGGACTTTAAAAATAAAAATTGAGAAAATGACAATCCTTTAGTAAAGATATCGGCAACTTGATCACTAGAAGAGATGAACTTAACCAAAATATCACGATTAATCACTTTCTCTCTAATGAAATGATAATCCATCTCTATGTGTTTGGTTCGAGCATGATATATGGGATTTAATGCGAGAGCAAGAGCGCTAACATTATCACACCATAAAACAGGCACCGTAGGAAGAGAAACACCAAGATCTTTGAATAACATGCGCAACCAAAATAATTCAGCAGTGGTGATTGCCAAAGCTCGATACTCTGCCTCAGTACTTGAGCGGGAAACAATAGGTTGTTTCTTAGCACTCCAAGCTACTAAGCAGTTGCCAAGAAATACTGTAAACCCCGATGTAGAACAACGATCATCTGGGCTACCAGCCCAGTCAGCATCACAATAAGTTGTTAACTGAAGATTACTCTTTGTGTAATGCAACCCATGGTCAACATAACTTTTTAGATAACGAAGGACCCTTTTAGCAGCAGACCAATGAGCAGAAGTGGGGTTATGCAGATGTTGACACAATTGGTTGACAGCAAAAGCTAGTTCAGGCCTGGTTAAGGTGCAATACTGGAGAGCACCTACAACATGTCGATATTCTGTTGGATCAGATAAAGATGTACCATCATACTTGGACAATTTTATACCAGATGAGCAAGGCGACTTGGATGGCTTAGCATCTACCATGTGAACCCTGTGTAACAAGTCTACTATATATTTGGCTTGGCATAAATGCAAGCCCATGGAAGTTCTCGTGGCCTGGATGCCAAGGAAGAAGGCAAGTGGGCCAAGGTCCTTTAGGGGAAATTCACCCTGTAGATGAGATATGAGAGAAGTGATTGCTGCATCATCAGACCCAGTGAGGATAATGTCATCTACGTAAATATGCATGAACAATTTAATAGTGCCATTATGAAAAATAAACAGTGATGGATCAACTAGAGAAGCAATGAAACCCAAATCAAGTAAGAATGTTGACAATCTAGTAAACCAAGCTCTTGGTGCTTGTTTCAGCCCATATAAAGATTTATGAAGCTTGCATACATAGTGAGGATGCACCTTGTCCACAAAGCCTTGGGGTTGTTCCATATACACCTCCTCTCCAAGATAACCATGCAAGAAGGCATTAGAGATATCCAATTGACGAATGGACCAATCAAATTGAACAGCTAAACTGAGAACAACTCAAATAGTAGATGGCTTGATCACAGGGCTAAATGTTTCAGTATAATCGATGCCACATTGCTGCTCAAAACCTCGTGCCACAAGGCGAGCTTTAAATCTGTCCACTGAGCCATCAGACTTTTGTTGATCTTATATACCCATTTATTGCGGATAATATTTTTATCAATAGGTCTAGGACACAAAGTCCAAGTGCCATTAGATATAAGAGCTTGAAATTCCTACAACATAGCATCTTTCCATCTTGAATCAATGAAAGCCTTGGTGAAGCTACTGGGTTCCTTTTCGGATAACACTGTATGAAACATTTTGAGAGGATGTCTAGAGTGATAAAGTTGAAACTCAGAAAAGGATTTGGGTTTAAGTGACTCTGTCTTAGAGCGAGTGGTCATTGGGTGTGTGATAGTAGGAGCAGTAGGAGATGAATTGGTCAAGGGAGGGGAAGTCATAGATGAGGGCATGGCAGTAGGAATGATAATATTGTTGGTGGGTGGGGTAGGTGAGGTCATGGCAGTGCAATTGATATTTTCGGTGGGTGGGGTAAGAGAAGGGTGTATGGTGGAAGATGTACTTGGTGAAGGAGTGATAGGTAGGCTTATAATAGGAATATCATTATGTGTAGTATTAGAATCACAAAAAGAAAAAACTGAAGGGACAAGAGTACTTACTGGAGGTGAAAAAGGAGGATCATTCTTTGCAGTGATCTTGGAGGGCATCCGTGAGGCATCATTTTCTTGGGCTGGAAAAGAACTCTCATCAAAAACCACATGGCGGGAAAGGTACACTTTGGTAGTATTAGGATCTAAACACTTGTAACCTGCGTGATTATAACCAAGAAAAATACAAGGTTTAGACCTATATTCTAACTTGTGTAATCCATACGGACGAATGAGAGGATAGCATTTGCAGCCAAACACTCGAAGAGCTTGATAATCAGGTTCTTTCTTATACAACTTGGAAAAAGGAGACTTTGACTGAAGAATGGGTGTTGGTAGGCGATTAATAATAAAAATTGCCGTGAGAAATGCATCAACCCAATACTTATTTGACAATTTTGAATGAGCAAGGAGTGTCAATCCTGTCTCAAGAACATGCCTTAATTTTCTTTCGGCAAGACCATTTTGTTGAGACGTATGAGGACAAGATTTTCTATGAATAATCCCAGATTTAGTCAAAAATGATTGGAAGTGAAGAGAATTGTACTCTCCGCCTCCATCAGATTGAAGTTGTTTAATAGTGACTGAGAATTGATTCTCAACCATAAGTTTAAATTTAATGAATGTATCAAACACTTCAGATTTAGTGTACAAAGGATAAATCCATGAAAATCTAGAATAATCATCTATAAAGATGACATAGTATCTATCCCTAGTCATGGATGGAACTGGGGAAGTCCAAACATCCGTATGTATAAGTTGCAAAGGTTGAGTTGAAACTCGATTAGAAGGTGAAAACGATTGTCGTTTACCTTTGCCCAATTGACAAGACGAACAAACAATATTTTTATTAAAATCTTTAAGAGACAAAGGAAGTTCAAATTTCCTAACAACACTAGAAACTACATCAAATGAAGAATGACCTAATCGAAAATGCCACCCCATAGCAGAGGTTCTTATTCCAAGGAAAGCTGTAAAAGATTGATGATTTTTGAGAGAGGTCTTGTGAAGCCGAAGAGGGTAGAGTCCATTTTCACTTTTGCCCACCAGGAGCACCGCATGAGTCTGATAATCCTTCACAAAAAAATGATGGGCTGTTAGAATAAAATAGCAGTCGTTATCTAGACAAAAACGCTGAATAGATAATAAATTTGCCATAGAATTGGGACAGTGAAGAACATTTTTAAGAGCAAATTTATTTTTAGAGGAAGAAAAGAAAGTGGAGGAACCAGTGTTTTCAATAGAGAGCCCAACACCATTCCCCATTGCTACAGTTTCATCATTTTGAAAAGGCTGCTGGTCTTGCAGATTCTCAAGCTCATTTGTTATATGGGCATTGGCACCACTATTAGCCAACCACGGTTGATGATCATCAAAATTTGTATTAGTCTGTGCAACCATCGCTGGAAGTTGAGGAGGGGGATGTCTGCCTTGATAAGAGAAATCCATTTGATGAAAACAATCAAGTGCCTGGTGGCTAGTCTTCCCACAAATCTGGCATAGAGGTCTGCCGTTGTTGTTGAAGTAAGATGAACCAGTGTTGTTCTGTCCATTGTGGCCATCCTGGAATGAAGGTGCTGTAGGGCGTCTTTGACCTTCACCAGAAAAGTTGGAACGTTGTGGTGGGGAATAATTGGAGTATGGCCGAGGAGAGAAATTAGGAGCACCCCTTGATGGAAACCGTGTCTGCTGCATTTGATGTTGTGTTGGTTTGTTGGTCCTTGGTGAAAAAGGACGAGGAGGCCCACCTTGACTTTTGTTGGAGTATAATGCCACCATACCTTCATTAGCCACAACTTGTTGCTGCTGGAGGTGAGTGTCATGACTCAATAGTTCATCATGGAAGTCACTAAAGGAGAGTGATTTATTTCGGGTAACCAAAGAATATAAAGATATAAAGGCATTGAAGGAGGGATTAAGGCCGCCCAATATAAAGAAGATAAGTTCCTCATCATCCAGAGGCTTACCAGCAACTGCAAGTTCATCAGCCCAGCCCTTTGCAGTTTGCATGAATTCAGCACACGTCTTTGTTCCTTGGCGAATAGTTTGAAGTTGTCTCTTCAAATTTAGCACATGAGACTTTGATTGGGAAGCAAATCGGCTTGCCAAGGCTGTGCAGACTTGTTTGGATGTACGAAGTCCATACACAGTGGACAAAATAGAATCTGATAAACTAATATTAATCCAACTAAGAAGGCATTGATCCTTCTTAGTCCAAATAGCATAATCTGGATTAGATACTTCCTTATCTGCATCATCAGGTAGGAATTGAGGAGGGCATGGCTCAGTATCGTCAACAATACCCATTAATTCATGAGCACGCAAAATGGGCTTGAATTTAGTCAACCACCGGATGTAATTGTGATTGTCAAGTTTGAGATAATTTTGAGAGGTAACATTTGGTGGAGAAAAAGTAAAAGATTGATTTGAGCTAGAAGAAGCCATGGAAGATCGAAGAGATAGCGTAGGCCTTGTAGGCTCTGATACCATAAAAAAAAAATATATATGAAAGGGAAATAGATAATGTATCTATCTCGTAAGTGTATTCAATTATATATAGACTTACATGTAAATATAGTTAACAACAAGAGATAAGGTTACAACAAAATTACAACTGAAAAGATAGAGATTAATCTTCTGCCTTATCATCTTGATTTGAATTTCAAAGTCTTCATTATCTTCTACGAGCACCTGCCTTATCATCTTGATTTGAATGTCAAGTAATTGCCTTATCTTGATTTGAATGTTGAGCTGCTAGGATAGTATTGTTAACACAGAGAAGCATTGCGAGAATAGTAGCGCCGTTCAGAGCCCAAAAATCAGCTCCAAGTTCGGGTTTTTCTCCAACCCATCTACGCCTCGCTTGCAGTCTTAGCCAGTGTCCAGCCCTAGCCTCCGGTGCCGGACCTCCGCCACCACCACCTCACCTACTTCTTCGTTGCCGAACAGCCCAAAACTCCAATGCAAAACCTCAACCACCCCAAAGAAAAACAGCAGCCCAGATTGTTCCGGCAAGACCTCAAACTTTCCCTTCTACAGCCCAAGTCCCCTGCCCAATCTTTTCAAGAACTCTTCCGCCAACTCGAGCATGAGTTCGACTCGAGTGTGAACCCAAGTGCCCAAATCAAAGGTTTGTTTTTTTGTGACTTTCCTCTTCTTTCAGTGGATGAAATGGTGAAGAAGAGGGTTTTAATCGAAGAAGCAAAGAAGAAAGACACGTGGTATGGGTTCAGAGGTAAAATGGGCATTTCGTTAAAATTTTCCCACATGCGCGGCACATGCAAAGGGCTCCGTTAGGATTTTATAAAAAACCCTAACAGAAGGGAATAAGTGGAAGAAAATTCAAGTTTGATACACCAAAGTGAGAGATTTTGAACAATGGGGGAGTGTCTGCAAAAAGCGCGTAACTTCATGGGGGTAAGTAAAATTTCCCCATTTTTTTATTTTTATTTTTATTTTATTTTTTGTGACTAAGAGTGCTCTTAGGGTTGCTACTAGTTTATTCCTCCTATTGCACGCTTAGAGGTGCACACTTTTCACATTACTTTGTCATTTGTTTCGCATGCAATATTATAACTTTGATCACATAAACAAACTTTTCACAAATTGTATTTTCCTTGAAAATATCAACCTTTTTTTTATAAATTTTTTTTATTTGGAAACACATTTTGCATTTAACACATGAAACATAATATATTTCATGCTTTTATAAAATAATTCAGGGTTGATTAGTAAGTTTTGAAGGAAAAATATAATGCGGAATAAAATATAATGCGAAAATAATAAAATAGATACAAAGAATTACGTGGTTCATTCTATAATCTACGTCCATAACATAAAGCCCAAAGGTCTATGACTCAACATTTTACTCTTATTTATTTGGTATTGTTTATAATATAACAGTCTCATATTTATAGAAAAACTAGGGTAGATGAGAATAATATAAATATGGAGATAAAATTATATTTGAATGTATACAAATCTGAGAACCTAATTAAAAGATAGGAAATTACAATAAAATTCTATAATATCCATAATTCAGGATAATCACATATAGTCTAACATCCCCTCAAACTCAAGGTGAAAGATTTTGAAAGCTTGAGTTTGAAAAGAAAGGGTTTTTATTTATTTTTATTTTTTTGTTGAGATGACAACGATTGGCAGAGGAGGCCGGAGATGATGGTCAGAAACTTGCTATAGTACGGCGACTGTTGGCTGTGACTGGAGGTGGTCGATTGGAGATGCGACTTAAATAACAATATGCCAAAGAGGGTCAACTATGGGCTAAAATGAAGACAATAAAATGGCTAAAACTAAGGCCAATTAATTGCCTTAAATAAGAGCCAACTATAGACTAAAATAAAAGCCAACTGTTGGCAGAAATGTGACCAACTATGGGCCTTAAATGGGCTTGGGTCTTCAAATAATACTACAAAGGTCAAAAGATGGTTTTGGGTCATCAATGACCAACAATAATGGGCCAACAAACACTGCAATTGTACATGTTTTTTTTTTTAAAAAAAAAAAAAATCTGTCTTGTTGAAGTCTAAACTTCTTTGTATTAAGACTCTTGCCCCTATAAAGTAAGTCCAATATATTAGTGTAGCCCCTCTAAAAAATCGAATTGCCCTCAAATTTGGACACTCCAACTATTTCAATCCAACCCAAAAACTAAGATTAAACTCAAGATTGACACATTTTCTAGCTTTTTCTACCAATCACTACGCCAGTTTTAAAAGGTATTTTTTCTTCTTCCTCGATTAAAAACCTCCCCTTCGCTGCTGTCTCTACGTTGAATTGCTTATACAAACATATATAGCTATTTCAAATTATCACAAATGCAACTTCATTGTTCCACATGTCATTCATCATCTCACAAGGATCTAACCTATTTACCCTTTATACTAATATACATTATATTCATCTATTTACCCCTGTCACAAGATCTGTTGTTGCCAACCCATTAGAAATTAAAGATTTATTTTTATATATCTAAAAACTCATTGTGATATGGTTTTTTTTTTTTTTTTTTTTTTTTTTTTTTTTTTTTCGACATCTATCACTACAAGCATCTAGCTAATGAGCCGTCCAAAATATTAGCGGCGACCACTAAAAGTCACCGCTAATGGTTATATATTAGCGGCAACTCAAAAGTCGCTGCTAGTAATATTAGACACTCAAAAAAAAAAAAAAAATCATTGATATTAGCGTCAACTTTTGTGTAGACGCTAATAAGTCGTTCCTAGTAATATGGCAGGTTGGAAAATTAAAAACTATTAGCGACAACCCAACTTGTAGTTGTAGCTGCTAATTAGGGGTCAAAAGCGGCAATGCTAATGAAGCTCAATAGCGGCAACATTCAGATGTCCCCGCTGATAATGGGTGCGTAATAGGCTAATAGCTGTAAGGGGAGGATGAGGAAGGCTGTTAGGTGCTTGATAAAAGTACCAAACGGAGCTACGGTGATCACGCTACACGCTTTATTCTTGGGTTTTTGGATCCTTTACACGTGTTTGTGAAAGGATATGGGGACCACAGGGGAGGAGAACCCTGCCCTCCGCTTTTGATGTCATGCTTTTGTTATGGAACGGCAACACACCTTCTTAGTCCAAAAAACTGATTTCTATAGACACAGGTTGGCACGTGCTGTTTTTCCATGCTTTCACACTGTATTAATGGTTTTTTTTTTTTTTTTTTTTTGGCTTATTCAAATATAAATTATGTAATACAGACAGTTCATTGCACTTGATCTATATCTATATTATATGATGTTGTGATACTCAGATGTCAAATGGGTTTGCTTTTAAGTTGAACTTTATCCATATTTTATTGGCAAAGTTTATGGAAAGTACTAAATCCTGCAAGTTCATTTGTCATGTAGGATAATTGTGCTTGTTTTAGGGTTTTTTAATTTTTTCCTATTTTTTATTTTTCTTTGGGGTAGTTACCTTTTGTTCCATGAACTACAGCATCTTGACACTTTTCTCCTATAAATTATCAACTATGACACCTGACCCCATCAACCTATCATCTTATGACAAAAAGTTATCTTCCATCAGTCAAAGTGGTTAAAATTGACGATCAAAGGTCATGTGCAAGTCATGTGTCATTTAAAAAATTTTTTCTTCCACTTTTGCCCTCATTTTAAATTGTTTTGATGTGTTGGATTAGGGTTTAGGAGGGTATAAGCGTCATTTTCTCGGTCTGAAGTAGTGAAAGAAAAAAATTTAAAATGACACATGACTTACACATGACTATTGACCGTCAATTTTAACCCCTTTGACTGATAGGAGGGGGCATTTTGTCATAAGATGGTAGTTTGATGGGATCAGATGTCATAGTTGATAGTTCATGAAAGAAAAATGGCAAGACACTGTAATTCATGAGGGCAAAAGGTAATTACCCATTTTTCTTTTCTCCTTTTGATCATAATACTAAATTGATACACAATTCATGTGCCCCTGTCTATCCTTCATATCTGAATGAGAGTGGATTTTTTTTTTTTTTTTTCATAAGATTCTAGGAAGTTGGCTTTCACTTTTGTTTTTAAGCATTGAATGTAAAATATGATATTTTGTAAAAAAAAAACAAAAAACAAAAAAAAGATATTTTGTCCTTCTATAGATGGACCGTGATACACAGCACGCTAGCGTGCCACGCACGCCAGCTAAAATTTTTTATTTTATTTTATTTTTAATTATAAAAAAAAAAATTACGCTGTTTAGCTTCACCCTCTATAGATATATAGGTATTTGTAAATGACATGTACTTTAATGAGACAAAACTGATATAACAATTTTTCTAAAATGTTTTTAGGTGAGGGACCGTGATACACAGCACGCCAGCTAAAATTTATTTATTTATTTATTTTAATTATAAAAAATAAAAATAAAAATACGCTGGCGTGCTGCTATTTAGCTTCACCCTTAGGTGAGACAAGGAAAGTGGATTCAATTTCTGTCAAAAAAAAAAAAAAAAAAAAAAAAGGATAATGCAAAAGTAAAAGTGTCTTAGTTACCCACTACTAGCAGCTTCTTTTATATTTTTCTTAAATGTATGGAATTAAACTACTTTTTTTGTTTTCTTATTCAAATAAGCTCCACAATATATAGCTTCCATTATTCTTTCCTTATACTATTTAAATATTCTTTTAAATAAATGTTAGAGGAAAAAGAGATGAAAAAAAAAAAAAAATTTATATTAAAATAATACTAAGAGAACCAAAGGAGTCTGTTTCATGGTAGTGCCTGCTGTCATAGCATTAATATTCTCTTCTCATTTCTTCTATTCTCTTCTTATGAATACAAAAAGTATTTGTAGAATCTTTCTTTGTGTTTTCTTTTTCTTTTTTCCCAAATTAAGGTTTTTAGCCAATCACAAAATGAATGGCTTGATTTCATGGTGAGCTAGATTTTAGTTGATTGTTGTTTTCCATACGCATAAGCAGTCACCTCAACTTTGTGGCAGTACGCTAGATAGAGTAATGATATAAGGAGCACTAAAGTTCTCCTAAATGTGATCTAGCATTTAAAATTACCAATAGATCAAAATTTAATAATGATTATCTCAAATTCAATTGTAACTTTAAAAGTCAATTCACATTTGAGAGGAGGACTCTACTATGCGATAGAAAGAAATTTATTGACTCTTAGTTTTTATTATATATATTTTTTTCTTATTATGATAACAATACATTGACATTTTTTTTTTTTTTTTTTTTTTGATGAGGTTTTCTTTACACTTTGAGTTTTTGCAAGTGTCAACAAGTTTTAGTAGATTTTTCTACTCTCAAACTTAATACTTGATGATTTTGTTTATCTAAAAGAGAGTATGATGAAATTTTAAACAGTTTTTATTTTGTATTTTTCCTTATTTTTATATTAGTGCCCACTGCCTACCGCCTACATATTAACTTAGTGATATATCAATTGTGGCATATATTTATAAAGTTTAATAGATATACTTTTGTAATACACATATTGTGTTATATATAATTTCTAATTTGAATTGTGTTTCCCATACATTTATATATTATAATAAAAACATGGTAAAAAAAAAAAAAAAAATTATTCTCCACCCCTTCTAACACAAATTCGGGGCTCTGCCACCGCCAACAAAGGGCCAAAATAATACGGGCATTTTGCCTCTTTTTTTTTTTTTTTTGTTCGTTAGATACTGTGCAAGTTCTATGGTGAAGAGATTTGCAAAAGTAATGACTATCAAGAACAAGACAATAAAACAAAAGAGAAAAGAGAAAAATTCACAAGACCATTATGATCGAACACTGGTGTTAGCCTATAGCTCTAATAGCATGAACAAAAATATATTGCGAAAATAACAAAATAAACACAAAGAATTACATAGTTCGATCAATAACAAAAGTCTATAAGATAAAGTTTAAAGGGCTAAATTTTCCTCTTATTTCTTTGATGTTGTTTACAATATAACAATCTCCTATTTATAGAAAAACTAAGGTAGATGAGAATAATACAAATATGTATATAATATAAGATTTGAATGTATTCAAATCTGATAACCTAAAGAGTCAGAGTTAACAGAAAAAAGGCT